>NC_056667.1:188644843-188789843 GCF_018350195.1 Panthera tigris
CCCCCAGGTGCCCCCGATTTAATTTGTTCTTGACTGACAGTTAATAGTTGTGGTGAGCCCTTAAAATATTTATTACACTTTGCTTTTAAAATTATAGACCTAAAACCATTCCCATGAAAACCTAAGTTGTATCATAAAAGACTTAAAACTGTTGAATTTGGAATATGTAGCGTGGAGGCTTTTTTAGTTCAAGGGAAAAATATAGATTATTGACCCCCTGAAACCACTGATGCTAAGAAAACAGTCCAAATTTTAATCTTCCATTTGCTACTTGTTGATCTTGATAAACAGTTATTTTCTTCTCCCTTTTGTGCATGATGGACTTAAGTCGGAAATGCTCTTAAATGATGTGGTACTTGAACTGGTTTCACCCCCAGTGATGATGTGGGTCATGCCTGCTCTCCTCCCAGGTTTTGGACTGTGACACTTGCCAGTGCTTCTAGGGCAGAAGACTTCAGTGCAGTGGCAGAGGCTGAGAATAGGTGTGCTTATTTTATTTAACACCCTGTACGCTTGCTTCTTCATCCTGTGGGCTTAGACAGTTCTTGTTGTTTCTTTAGTTGGATTGGTCTTTGCTGGCCTCTCACATCTAAGGCCCCAGGTCTCTTATCCCTATCTGGAGATTTCCCAGGCAGTCCTGGCTCTTATTGTGAGGAGCCTTTTTGATACATGGCTCTTAGCTCCTCTGTTACTCAAGCGGTATATCCCTCATTATATGAAGGTTCCAGGTTATAATAACTCTTTTGTCTTTTCCTTTTGGGCATTCCTTTACTTCCAGCCTCTCTTAGGTTAGGGTTCCTAAAGTAGCAACTAGAATCTTGCCATTAATAACTCTGTCCTGATACCATCTAGGCCGTGGTTTGAATTTCGATATTTAACTTGAATATTTGACTCTTTTTAAACTTACACAGTAGCTTGAGGCACCCTAAGGAGAAGGATTGGTAGAGACTTGCCCCCCTCTAGCAGCTGGGTGCTGGCAGCTTTGAAGACAGGACTAACCTAACCCTCACAACACCAGAAGTTCCACACAGGTCCCCCGGGGCATGATGTACTGTAGAATGTGTCTCTGTGTGATCCAAGGCAAAAGACAGGGGATGATGAGGGGAATGGGGATCAGTGTCTGAACTTATTTTAGTATAACGATACCTGTTTTGCAAAGCAAGGGATGCTTGTGTATTGTTGCGGCACACTTGGCACACTTCTTTTTTCAATTAACAATAAGGTGTTGGAAGAAGCAGGCAGATGGTGGAGTAGAAGATCCTCAGCTCTCCTTGTCCCAGGGTCACAGCAAGATAACAACTACATCTCTAAAACTAACTCTGAGAGCAACCTGAAGCCTGGCAGAATGGATCTTCCACACTAGTCAAAGAAGGCCACATTGAAAAGGGTAGGAGGGGTAGAGACACTGTTGGGAACCGAACCTCTGTTGTGACTAACCACAAATGAGAGAATCCTAAGCATCATAAGCATGGACAAAGGACGGGATCAGACGCCATGCCGGGCACCCCTGGCACTGGGGGCCCGTACTGGGAAGATGCGTCCTCATAACAACATCTGCTTTTGAAAACCAGTGAGGCTTAACTTTGGGAGCTTTAAAAATCAGTTCTAGGAGAGTCAGAGGGAAGTAGAAAACCGAGTCCCTACTCTTGAAGAACCAGGATACTAAGTAGCTCAGCTTGAGACACAGCACAGAAATAGCAGTTTGATAAGTATCTGGGGTATACATGGAGATTTATTGACTAATCTTACAACATGTGCCAGAGGGGTAGGCATCTTCAGATTTCTGTGGGAACAAAAGTGTCAGCGGGCGCCATTTCTCCTCCTTGCTCCCAGCCTAGATAGCCAGATGGGAACCAGTGCTAACACTCCATATCTACCTTAATAGCACAGTCCTGCCCTGATGATCCCCTACAGACTCTCCCCACCCAACCTGCCCTCCTTGGCAGGCATCTCTCTAAAGTGGACCATAGGCCCAATAGGCAGCTCTGGCCAGGACTTTCGCCACTCTAAATTGATTCCTGCTCTGAGGAGGTGGGGAGATAACCCTGCATACCAGTGTACCCATAGTTCCTCTAGTAGGACTTCTTAGCTGGGTGCACAAGGAGCAAGCCCTGCTTTTCAGTGCATCTGCAGCTATGTCACAGAGGCTAACTGTAGACAGGTAGGTTAACTCCTGGCCCTGCCCACCAATGAGCCCATGGTGGCCACATTTGGGCTTATCAACAGTATGGGGAGCAAACCCAGTCCAGTATGTCCACAGCGAGCAGAGAGGGTCACTGCAGCTGGCTGGCTGAAGGCATTTGTAGCTCAGCCACCAGAGGAGGGTGCACACAGGCCGCATAGCTCCGGAGCACCTGGTTCTGGTAACCACTGGGGAATTGCGCTATAGGGCACCATAGGACCTTTTCTACACAGGGCCACTACTTTCAATACTAGGAGATATAGCTGACCTACTTAATACATAGAAACAAACACAGAGGAGATAGAAGAATATGTTCCAAATAAAAGAACAAGACAAAAATCATAGTCATAGAGCCAAACAAAACAGAGGTAAGCAATATGCCTGATCAAGAGTTTAAAGTAATGGTCATAAAGGTATTGAGTGGACGTGAGAGAAGAGTAGATGAACTCAGAACTGCAACAAAGAATTCAATAAGCAAAATGAAAAATATACTAGAGGGAATCAATAGCAGATTAGAGGAGGCAGAACAGATCAGGTAAGATGGGGTAATGGAAAACAACCAAGCTAAACGGCAAAAATAATAAATAAATAAATAAATAAATAAATAAATAAATAAATAAGAATAGATTAAGGGGATCCTGTGATATCGTCAAGCATAACAACATTCACATTATAGAGATCCCAAAAGGAGAAAAGAGAGAGAGAAAGAGGCAGAAAACTTATTTAAAGAAGTAATAGCTGAAATCTTCCCTAAAGTGGGGAAGGAAATAGACATTCAGGTCCAGGAACACAGAGAGCCCCTAACAAGATGAAACCAAGGAAGTCCATACCAAGACATAAAATAATTCAAATGGCAAAAAGTAATGATAGAGAAAGAATTTTAAAAGCAAGAGAAAATAGCTATATGCAAGGGAAGCCCCATAAGGCTGTCAGCTAATTTTTTTTGAGCAGAAATTTCAGGCCAGAGGGAATAGCATTATCTATTCAAAGTACTGAAAGGAAAAAAAAAACAACAAAAAAACAAAAAACGCTACAACCAAGAATACCCAGCAAGGTTATCATTCAAACTGAAGGAGAGGTAAAGAATATCCCAGACAAGTTAAAGGAGTTCATCACCACTAAATCAGCCTGACAAGAAATGTTAAAGGAAATTCTTGCAGTGGAAATAGAAAGCCATAATTAGAAGTAAGAAAATTGTGAAAGGAAAAAAAAATTCACTGGTAAAAAGCAAACATATAATAAAGGTGTGGAAGATTAATCATTCATCAAGCCAGTATGGAAGTTAAAACACAAAAGTAGTAAAATCAGTTATATGTGCACAAATTAGTCAAGGGATACACAAGTAAACAGATGTAAAATATGACACCATATACATAAAATGTGAAGAGGGAATAAAAAGTTAGTACTTCTGGGATATGTCCAAATTAAGCAACCATCAACTTAATATAGACTGCTATACACATAAGATGTTATATGTGAACCCAGTGTTAACTACACATCAAAATCCTACTATACATACACAAAAAATAAAGAGAAAGGAATCCAAACATAGCACTAAGGAAAGCAATCAAACCACAAGGGAAGAGAATAAAGAAGAAAGGAATAAAGAACTATAAAAACAACCAGAAAACAATGAATGAAATGGCAATAATATGTACCAATTAATAATTACATATAAATCAACTGAATGCTCCAATCAAGACATGGGGTGACTGGATTAAAAAAATAAGACACCTCGGGGCGCTGGGTGGCTCAGTTGGTTAAGTGTCTGACTTTAGCTCAGGTCATGATCTCGTGGTCCCTGGGTTCAAGCCCTGCACTGGGCTCTGTATTGACAGCTCGGAGGCTGGAGCCTGCCTCCTATTCTGTGTCTTTCTCTCTCTCTGACCTTCTAGGCTCGCTCTCTCTCTCTCTGTCTCTCTCTCTCACTCACTCTTTCAAAGATAGATATTAAAAAAAATTAACAAACAAGGCACCTTTATATGCTGCTTATAAGAGACTCCAGAACTAAAGACACATGCAAACTGAAAGTGAAGGGATGAAAAGAGATATTTCATGCAAATTGAAATAAGAAAAAAAAAAAAAGCTATAGCAGCTGTACTTAGACAAAATGGCCTTTTTTTTTCTTCAAAAGAGTCTTTAAAATAAAAGACTTCAGCAAGAGACCCTGAAGGGCATTACATAATGATAAAGGGATCAAGCTGAGAAGAAGATGTAACAGTTATAAATATCTATGCACCCAACATAGGAGCACTTAAACACATAAAGCAAATATTAACAGATGTAAAGGGAGAAATTGACAGTAATACGATAATAGTAGGGGACTTTAACATCCCACTTACATTAATGAACAGATCATTCAGACAGAAAATCAACAAAGAAAAGTGGCTTTGAATGACACATTAGACCAGATGGACCTAACATATATATTCAGAGCATTCAGTCTCAAAACAGCAAAATGCATATTCTTTTCAAGTGCACGCAGAACATTTTCCAGGATAGATCACATATTAGGCTACAAGACAAATCTCAGTAAGTTTAAGAAGATTGAAATATGAAGTATCTTTTCTGACCCTATATAGTGGTAGGAAACTAGAAATCAGTTACAATAAGAAAACTGGAAAAAATACAAACACTGGAGACTAAACAATATGCTACTAAACAACCAATGGGTCAACAAAGTAATCAAAGAGAAAATTAAAAAAAATACCTTGAAGCAGATGAAAATAACTTCTTTGGGACACAGCAAAGACATTTCTAACAGGGTAGTTTATAGCAGTACAGGCCTATCTCCAGAAATAAGAAAAATCTCAAATAAAAAAACCTTACACCTAAAGGAACTATAAAAAGAACAAACAAGGCCCAAGGTTAGTAGAAGGAAGGAAATAATAAAGGTAAGAGAAGAAATAAATGGATTAAAGACTAAAAACAAACAAAAAAACAAAACGCCAAAATGATAAAACTAGGAGCTTGTTTGAAAAGATAAACAGAACTGATCTTTAGCCGGACTCATCAAGAAAAAAAGAGGACTCAAATAAAATCAGAAATGGAGTGGAAATAATAGCTGATACCTCAGAAATACAAAGAATTATAAAAGAATATTATGAAAAATTATATGCCAACAAATTGAACAATCTAGAAAAAATGGATAAATTCCTAGAAATATGTAATCCTCCAGAACTAAATCAGGAAGAAATAGAAAATCTGAACAGACCAATTACTAGTAATGGAATTGAATTGGTAATAGGAAAAAAAAAAACAAACTTCCAACAAACAAAAGTCCAGGACCAAATAGATTCACAGGTGAATTATACCGAACATTTAAAGAAGAGTTAATACCTATTCTCCTCAAGTATTCTAAAAAGTAGAAAAGGAAAGAAATCTTTTAAATATATTCTATAAGGCCACAATATTACCCTGATATCAAAACCAGAAAAAGACTTTACAAAACGAACAAACAACAAAACAGAAAAACTACAGGCCAGTATCCTTGATGAACAAATCCTCAGCAAGATATTAGCATACTGCATTCAACAATACATTAAAAGGATCATTCACCATGATCAAATGGGATTTATTCCAGAGAATAAATGGTTCAGTATTTGCAAATCATTTAATGTGATATTCCATATTAACAAAATGAAGGATGAAAATCATATGATCATCTCAATAGATACATAAAAAACATTTGAGGGGTGCCTGGGTGGCTCAGTCAGTTGAGTGTCAGACTTCGGCTCAGGTCATGATCTCACGGCTCGAGCCCCGTGTTGGGCTCTGTGCTGACAGCTTGGAGCCTGGAGTCTGCTTTGGATTCTGTGTCTCCCTTTCTCTCTGCCCCTTCCCCGCTCATGCTTGCGTGCGCTCTCTCTCTCTCTCTCTCAAAAATAAAAAACAACAACAACAACAACAAAACATTTGACAAAATTCAACATCTGTTCGTGATAAAAAACTCTCAACTAAGTGAGTTTAGAGGGAACATACCTCAACATAATAAAGGCCATACAGGGGTGCCTGGATGGCTCAGTTGGTTAAGTGTCCAACTTCGGCTCAGGTCATGATCTCACAGTTTGTGGGTTTGAGCCCCACGTCGGGCTCTGTGCTGACAGCTCAGAGCCTGGAGCCTGCTTCAGATTCTGTGTCTCCCTCTCTCTCTGCCCCTCTTCTGCTCGCATTTTACCTCTCGCTGTCTCTCAAAAATAAACATAAAAAAAATAAAGGCTGTATATAATAAACCGACAGATAACGTCATACTCAATGGTGAAAAACTAAGAGCTTTTCCTCTAAGACCAGGAACAAGACAAAGATATCTACTCTTGCCACTTTAATTCAACACGTACTGGAAGTCTTAGTCACAGCAATCAGACAAGAAAAAGAAATAAAAGGCGTCCAAGTTGGTACAGAAGAGGTAAAACTGTCATTATTGGCAGATGTCATGATACTACATAGAAGACCCTAAAGACTCCACCAAGAAACTATTAGAAGTAATAAATGAATTCAGTAAAGTTTGAGGTACAACATCAATATACAGAAATAGTTTGCCTTTCTATACATGAATAATGGAATAGCAGTAAGAGAAATTAAGAAAATAGTTCCAGTCACAACTGCACCAAAAAGAATACAATACTTAGGGATAAATTTACCCAAGGAGGTGAAAGAACTGTACTTTGAAAACTATAAAACCTTGGTAAAAGAAATTGAAAACAACATAAACAAATGGAAAGGTACACAATGCTTAGGATTGGAAGAATTCATATTGTTAAACTGTCCATACTATCCAAAGCAAATTACAGATTCAGTGTCATTCCCATCAAAATACCAGAATAATTTTTCACAGAACCAGAACAAATAATGTTAAAATTTGTATGGAACCATAAAATACCTCAGAGTCAAAGCAGTCATAAGAAAGAAGAACAAAATTGGAGGGATCACACTCCCAGATTTCAAGATGTACTACAAAGTTGTAGTAATCAAAACAGGATGTTATCAGCACAAAAATAAACTCATAGATCAATAGAACAGAATAGAGAACCTGGAAATAAACCTGTACCTATATTGTCAATTAATTTATGACAAAGGCAAGAATAACAATGGGAAAAAGATAGCATTTCCAATAAATGGTGTTGGGAAAACGGCGCAACTACATGCAAAAGAATGAAACTGGACCATTTTCTTACAGCATACACACACACACACACACACAACCTCAAAATGGATTAAAGACTTATGAATGTGAGACCTGAGACCATAAAAATCCTAAAAGAAAACAGAGGCAGTAATCTCTTGGACTAGCAACACTGATGGGTATGACTCCTCAGGCAAGGGAAACAAAAGCAAAAATAAACTATTAGGACTCCATCAAAATAAAATGCTTTTTGCACAGCAAAGAAAACCAACTAAACAAAAAGGCAAGTTAGCAAGTGGCAGAAGATATTTGCAAAGAGTATATCCAATAGGGGTTAATATTCAAAATATATAAAGAACTTGTATAACTCAATACCAAAAATATCTGATGAAAAAATCAGCAGATATTGAATAGGCATTTTTTCAAAGACCTCCAGATGGGCAACAGACACATGAAGAGATGCTTAGCATCACTCATCATCAGGGAAATGCAAATCAAAACCACGACGAGATACCACCTCATACCTGTCAGAATAGCTACTATAGAAAAGACAAGAAATATGGAGAGGATGTAGAGAAAAGGAACCTTTCTGCAGTGTACCAATGTAAATCGGACAACTGCTGTGGAAAACAATATGGAGGTTCCTCCGAAAATTAAAAATAGAATTACCATATGATCTAGTGATTACGCTAATGGGTATTTACCCAAAGGAAACAAAAGCACTACTTTGAAAAGATATATGCTCTCCTATGTTTATTGCAGCATTATTTACACTAGACAAGATATGGAAACCCAAGTGTCCGCTGACAGATGAATGGATAAAGGAGATGTGGTGTTCATTTACAATGGAATGTTACTCCACCACAGACAAGAACGAAATCTTGCCATTTACAACACTCTGATTGGGTCTAGATGGTATTTTACGAAGTGAAATAAGTCATCCAGAGA
Organism: Panthera tigris; assembly: GCF_018350195.1. Lineage (NCBI taxonomy): Eukaryota > Metazoa > Chordata > Mammalia > Carnivora > Felidae > Panthera > Panthera tigris. Next base: position 188,653,096 of record NC_056667.1, read on the forward strand.
CCAATACTACATGATTTCACTTATATGTGAAATATAAGAACAATATAAAATGGAAAATAAAAAAAGAGACTCTTAAATATGAAGAACAAACTGGTGGCTGCCAGAGGGGAAGTTAATGGGGGCAACGAGCGAAACAGATGAAGGAGATGAAGAGATACATACTTCCAGTTATAAGTCAACAGAGATGGAAAGTGCGGCATAGGGAACATAGTTAATTGTATGGTAACAGATGGTGACTATATTTATTGTGGTGAACACTAAGTAATGTACAAGATTGTCAAATCAGTGTTGTACACCTGAAACTAACATAACATCGTATGTCAATTATACTTCAATAATAAATAAAAACAAGGTGTTAATTCTACATATCTGTAGCTGATCCTGTAGGCCAGTGGTTCTCAACATGACAGCAGCAGGTGTATGTGTACATGCATGTGTGTGAGTGTAAGTGGGTGTTTTATATAATGGAATCACCAGTGATTCTTTTCCACAATATATATGTCTAGTTTCTAACTCCTCATTCACTCATTTGGTTTCCCAGGATGGTGGCTGTGTTGATGAGTTATCTCTAAGCTCCCCTCTGCTTTCCCATAAGGTGTATTTGGGCAAAACTTATGAGTGGGTTGTAATAATTTGTCATGGGTCATAATAACAATAAGAAGTATAACTGACATAGAGCAATTAATTATTCTGTTGCCGGAGCTTTGTTATAAATGGCTCTTTTCTTTTGTGCTGAGTTAAGGCACTTGCTTGACAATTCTAACAGGATAATATTAGAATTTGAAATAAAACTTGACACTATGTATACATACATGTTCGTATATATGTTCATATATACACATTCAGGTCATCAATCACTCTTTTTCTTGGAGTGGGATGGGGTGAGTGGGCTTTGTAAGTGGATCACAGTGTGTTATTTTTAGTTCTACAGAAATCAAAGGATTTAATTTATATATTCTTAAAATACAAGCTAGCACTAACAAATATTTATTAATACTTAACTATGTGCCAGACTCCATGCCATATGTTTTCATTGTATCATTTCATTTAATTTTTGCAAAGGCAAATTGCTTCCAATTTTACCTCTGTAAAGATGAGGAAACCGAGGCATAGAGAGCTTAAGGAACATGGTGCTAGTACTCAACATTTACTGAATGCTTAACACATACCAGATGTGTTGTAAACGCTTTCCACGGTTAACTTATTAAATCCTCACAACAATTCCACGAAACATTTATGATTATCACTATTTTGTAGGTGAGGAACCTGAGGCCTCCAGGTTATGTGACTTGTCCAAGGTCACATAGGCGGCAGCCCTCGGCTGTCTGACCCCTGTTGCACGGTGACCCTGGAGCGCAGTGGGGATTTGAACCTAGGTTTTCTATCTCAGCATCTCTTCCCAGAGCTACGTTGCCTCCAATTCTTAAAGGAGATTTAAAATGATGGCTACCAAAGAGTGATAATTCTGTTTAGATCAGTGACTCTCAGATGGGGATAGCTTTGACCCCTAGGGACACTGTGCAATGTCTGAAGACATTTTTGGTTGTCACTAGTGGTGACAAGTGAGAGAGTATTATTGGCATCTACTGGGTAGAGGCCAGGGTCTTGCTAAACATCTCACAATGCAGAAGACAGTTCCCCCAACACAAAGAATTATTAGTCCAAAATGTCAGTAGTGCTGAGATTGAGAAACCTTAGAGTGTTTTGAGTAGTGCTTCCCCCACACCCCTCCCCCCATAGGAATCAATTTAACTTAAAACTATGCAGACTTTTTTTTTTTTTAGGTTGAAGAGTGAAAAGAAAAAGGGTAGATCTGTTATAAAACCTACAGCTACAGTAGGGAGGGTCTTGGCTTACAGAGCCCTGGTCTGTGAGCTGCATTCATTCTCATTTTTAATGTTGTGCTCCAGTGGACTCCTAGGATCACAGATTCCAGGTTGAAGGACCCTTCACCATCTGGAATGTAGGTGGATGATATCTTTAAGTCCCTTCACAGCTGGCTTGGAGATGTATATGGAGTGCATGGCTCCGGACACCTGTGTGGTGAACACTTCTTTGTATATAACTTTTTGTGTGTGTGTGTGTGTGTGTGTGTGGTGTTAAAAGAGTGACTTCATAAAAGATTGCTTCTGCCAGAATTCAGAACACAGCAGGTAATGTACTTATTGAAGAGGTAGGAGCATGAGTAATTCTTGTCTCATGAGAAAGATCTAAACTAGTTTATTATAATGATGTAATATTTGGGTGCTTGATTTATCATCCCCATTTTCAATGATGCAAAACCTTAAGGACTAAACAGGTTATAAACATTCAGAGTGTGTCTTTGAAGTCTGGCCTTTTCACCTAAGCAATTGAAGTGTCACTTTTGTCTTGATCGTTTTTCGCTTGTGGATGTTTCTACAGATCATGGTGAAGAACTCAACCTATGCACCCTTATAGGGGAAGTTTTGGGATGTTTATCCCACAAGAGAGAGGTCATAATCAGGGAATGCATGATTTACTCAGATAGCAAGGCAGAAAAATGTAGTAAAAAGCTGCAGACTCAGGACTAGAAGTAGTGCTGAGAAGATGAACATTCATCTGTGTGCTGAGGGGGGAGTGGGGGACCCAGGCTAGGAAGGGTTGTGAGGGAGGAGGTGGCCTTTGAACTGGATCTTGTTTGAAGAGAAACATTAAGAGTAGTCCAAGTCAAGTACCAGGGTAGGCAAGAGTGTGCCTGGCATTTTAGGAGATGCTGGGTAAGGGGAGAGGAAGGGAAATCATCATCACAACAAAAAACATGACTGCAAGGTATTGAATACTTCCTCTGTAAAGGCACTAGTCTAGTGGCTTTATGATGAACTCATATACTTCTCCCAGCAATTGCATGGGGTTGGTATTAGTATAACCTTCACAGTCTGGAAAACAGACCTCCCAAGTCTTACCGTCCTGTCCAGGGTTCCCAGGGCTCTTGTGGCCGTAGGCAGCCCTGGTCAGCAGTACTTTATGGTTCAGTCTTGGCAGTTCCTTTGTGACCAGGGATTGATGTGAGTAGAGCTGTGCTGTAGCAAGATGGACATGACTATGGAGGAAATGCCTTTGATGCTGCTTTCTGCACCATTAAAGAGGGGTAAGTTTGGACTTTTTGAAAAAGAAAACTGGCTCTGTTATACTTAGCCTCATAGGAATTCCTGGAAATGTGACCTGAAAAATTGGAAAAGGATGATTTGAGTTGAACTGGCTACAGTGATTAATTTGGGCATTTAACTATGGAAGTGCAAGTACAGACTAAACAAATGGTAATTATTACCACAGAGCTTTCTTCCAACAGAATGTCAGGGTCAAGGCAATTGGGAGTCTGTAGCTTTTGAGATTAGCTGTGAGGGTGTAGCAACAGCTCCTTCTTCCCTTCCATGGCAATAGACCCCGGTATTGGGGGTGAGCAAATAGGGGGGAAGAGCTGTCGTTGTTCTTTCTTTCTGTACCATAGTAGCAAAGATTATTGTACACTAACCTCTCTCTCAGATTTTAGACTTTATCCCCCATGTTCACCCTGGGGTGAACAATGAATGACAATGAATTGGAGCCTAGGTTTTGGCTAAAAAAATAACAAATTAATAGTGTCTCAAAAAGTTCTTGACTTTTATTTGTGTTTGCTTGAGATGACTCTTCTCTGAAGTTAGTTTGTTGTAAGAGATGTGTGTAATTTGACCTACACAGGCTCAAAGAGATTTCAGTTCCATTCTTTCCTTGTTCATTCATTCATTGAGCGTTTATAGAAAGCCAGTCCTTGACCTGGAGAGGCTCATAGTCTAGACTCTGGAGGAAAAAGCAGACATGGGAACCAATAAGTAAAGTAGTGGCGTGAAAAGCAGAAGGATAGACGGTAGAACAGAATGTTCATGAGCCGCCTTGAAGGAGGGGGTAGGAGGCAGCCCTTGGTTCTAGGGAGTATTTTCTCTATTTTGTCTCAGGCTGACACTCAGCCCTTCAAATCTGTGTGTTTCCCCCTCATCCAGAGTGAGTGTTCTGGGTAAAGCAGCAAGATGGCTGCCAGCCCTTTGCAGCCTCAGTGAGCATCTCTGTTCTTCCACATGACTCACACACACAGCCATACCCAGGGCTCTGCTACCATCTTCTGATACTGATGGACTTCTGTAGCCTCACGTCCTTCCTTTGTTCTGTTGTCTGACCCTAGCCACAGAGGTATATGGAAGCATATGGGATATTGAAAGTATTGTATTGGAAAACATAGAGCAAACATATACATAGAACTCCACTTGGACAAGGGAGCATTTTACCATGCTGGGCATCGCCTCAGATTTGAAGTGCAGGTTGATGCCTACATTTATACTTCCAAGGTATCATTTTGGAGTATCTGTTCTCTTAAAAATACACTCTGTAAGTATTGCTCACACCTGGTCCTATTAGTTTACAGACTATGGCAGGATCATAGCCCTTCGGGGAGTGAATGGGGCTCTCTAAGAGAGGCTGTGATCTTGTCAAACCCTGTCATAACAATTTGTGTGACACACAGAATGAGTCCCTTCCATAGAAAGGAGTTGGTAATAGAAATCACAAATTCTGGAAGCAAAAATATCTTTTGTTAAAGTGTAATTTTAGACCGTAGCGCTCATATGGAAAACAGATGACATTTCTATCAGAGGTATTTCAAATTTAAGCAGAGTAGTTATTCTGCTTTGAAAAACTTTATTTCCCTTATTAAACATCAGGTTGAATATTATAGTTATGAATCCCTGATTCTAATAAAATGTAACCCAATAGATGTGTCCTAGTGTATTTTGTCAAGGCATGGACTATTAAGGACTTGATACACAAGAAGTCCAGCGTATTTCAAACTGATTAATTAGGAGACAGGTTTGAAGGAACCAAAAGTTGCCCCCTGTTAGTTTTCTGAGCTCTGTGGTTGGGATTGTGTATTCTGCTGTAATGCAGGCCTGCTCCTTCGGAGGTCATCAAATGTCCTAGATGAGGTTGTGGATACTGAGTCGTATTTGTCAGTAAATTATGTCCTCTTTTTCTACATTCTTTCCTTCTTATTCCACAGTCATTAAAGCCTTGCTGTGTTCTTGTTATTTGTTGATAAATGCTTCATAATTACTGTACAACTAAAATGTTAAACTTGAATGGCTATATGGATTTTTATAATAATAAAAAAAAACCCAAACGTTCTCACTGGAGAAAGGCAAAGTGGTGGGAAAAACTGAGCTCTGGCAGAGAAGTATGGAAAATGGCAACTAGGTGTGGTTGGGGAGCAGGGGTAGGAGGGCTTCTAGCAGCCCATGTCTTGGTGTTTACTGTCTTCCATGTACTGTGTAAAGGCTTTATATGGATTCATCCACTCAGTGACCGCAAGAACTCTGAGATTGGTACTATTATTATCCCCATATTAAGTAAGAATGCAAGAACCAGGCACCTGGGTGGCTCAGTTGAGTCCAACTTACTCAGTTGAGTGTCCGACTCTTGATTTCAGCTCAGGTGATGATCCCAGGGTCGCGGGATTAAGCCCTGTATTGGGCTCTGAGTCGAGTGTGGAGTCCGCTTAGGATTCTGTCTCTCCTTCTCCCTTTGCCCCTCTCCCCTACTTGTGTGCATGCTCTTTCTTTCTTAAAAAAAAAAAAAAAAAAAAAGCAAGACTTGCACAAAAATGTTAGGGACTGGGTTTGAAATCTAGGCAGTCTGGGTATAGCCTGCAAAAGTCTTGATGGGGGAACTAACTTGGAATTGTATTTACTCAAGCTCCAATCCTACTTGTCACTTCCCAACTCTGTGATCAACAGTGAAGTTATTTAACCCATTTGAGATGGTTTCCCAACTTGTAAGTAGGTATAACAATACTTACAGCATACAGATGTGCAGAGTTTTAAATAAGGCGATGTATGTAAATGGCTTGACACTTAGAAGGAGCTCAGTGGACATTGCTTTCTCTCCTTTTGGTTTTCTGTCCTGAGGAAGTGGCAGCGGCAGCTTGCAGCCCTGACTCACCAGGAAAGTCCTGGTGTTGGGGGCGCCTCCCAGAACTCTTAGGGCTCTGCACAAGTTGCTTAAAAACGTGCTCCCATGCCGCCAGAAACTTTCTAAGGTTTCTTCTTTACTTTTGGGTGATCCCAAAGAGAAGCTTATTTTCACAAATTCATGTCTGCCTAGTTACATTTTGCTAAGTGTAGGACTGCCCTTGCAACAGTCTGTAGCTTATATGTGAACACAGTTGGCCAGACGTGCTTTCCTCGTAGGGTGAGAGAGTTTTCCCTAGAGCTCTTGACTTCTTTTTCTTACGGGAGGATAAATATTTGCTTTTTATCTTTGATTTATTTCTTTAGTGTTTTCCTCTTAACTGTTAAGAAAGAGAGTAAACAAGTGTAGGGGAGGAAATATTTTCCTCTACCCTCTTAGGGTCTTTGGCTCAGTCTAAGAATTAAACTGACATGAGACACATTAGTAGGAAAAAAGCAGGCACATTTTTACTAATTTTTATATGCACATGGGAGGACTCAAAAGAGAATGAAGACCCCAAGAAATGACTAAAGCAGAAAGTTTTTATGCCTTTTAGACAAAGGAAGAAAGAAAACCCAATAAATTTGTGGAGAATTGGAGACAAAGTGTGGGAGAAGGGTAGTAAGTGTGGAGAGGTGAGTAGGAAGGCAAGTGTTAGTTTAATGAGGTTGGTTTGCACAGATTTCTTTTGGCCTGATTGCTCATCCCTGGTGATAGAATGTCTTGCTTTCTCTTGGTACAGAGAGGACACCTTTCACATGGCGGTTTTATTTCCTGCTCTCAGAAATAAAAAAGAGAAACACTGTCCTTGCACCTGCTATTTTCCACGTGTCTGTAACTCAAAATAATATGCTAAAGTGGCATATAAGTTTCAGTGAAAATAGATTGTAGTGTTATTTATTTATTTATCTATTTATGTATTTATTTAGCTTATAATTCTTGGATCCCTCAGGGTTCTAAGATTGAGTAGTGAACCCTACCTCAGGGTTTTGCTTCTACAGAATGGATAGGGTATGCAGATATGTTTATGGATTTGAGAACTTGAACCAGGCTTGGATTGTGTGGAACCTCCTCCCCACCTACTCTGCTCTTCCCAATCCCTTTGCTAGCGAAGTTCCCTCTGTGTTTAGTTGTGAAAGGAAGGTTTTTATGCAGCTGGTAAGAAGCCTTTAACAGAAGTATCTGCGTATCCATAGAGATGCCATTTGCTTCCTTAAAGGCAACACAGTATGCATCTCTGATATGATGTCTAACGTATGGTCTGAGGACCACCTGCATGAGAATCCCTTGGGGTATTTATTAAATAGAGATTCCTGGCCCACCCCAGATACACTGAATCAGAATCACATTGTCATTATATATATTTGTGGTTTTAAAATATTCTTTTCATGGTCAAATTTGTCTTTGATGCAAAGCAGCAGTGCAAACTTGTCACATCATTCAACCTTGTTCAGATCTTGGCACACACATTTCCAGGGCTAATTTTCTCTTACTGTGGCTTGTCACTACCAGTGAGGGCCTGTTTGCCAAAGTTCCCAGTGAGCTCATTGATGAGCAGTGCTGGGAGAGGTCGCTAAGGGGTGCCAGGGAGACCAGAAGCTAGGGGTGGTGGGACTGTGGAGTAAGCCAGTGCCGGAGCCAGGAAGATGTAGTTCATGCAATTAGATTTAAGGTAGAGGTGGTCTGTACTCAGGGAAGTTGCGATCTGCTATCTTAGGGAGCAGAGGAGGGAAACGAGAGTCAGAAAGGTAAAAGGCAGAAGCAGTGGGAGGCTGTAGTGGGAAAAGGGTGGAGATGGGGATATAGGCCCCGACCTTGGCCAGTGGACCTTTACGTTTTCTTTTATGTTTATTTTTTAGAGAGAGGGGGGGAGAAAGAGAGCAAATGGGGGAGGGACAGAGAGAGAGGGAGACAGAGAATCTGAAGCAGGCTCCAGAGTCTGAGCTGTCAGCACAGAGTCTGATGCGGGGCCAGAGCCCATGAACTGGGAGATCACGACCTGGGCTGAAGTCGGACGCTTAACCAACTGAGCCACTCAGGCACCCCATGGGATGTTTGGAACTTAATTCGTTTCAGACCGTTTCCTCGAGGTGGTTCTTATGTGACTTGCCAGACTGGCTACTTGGAATTTGTTTGATGCTTGCATATTTACATATTGAGTATAACACATTACATGGATTAAGTGTCCATTTTGCTTATAAGTAAAAGGTAGAATTAAGATAGCTAGTTGAGAGCACAGTTCTACGAACAAGCTGAGTTAACTTCTGAAAATGTGCTATTCTTACTCTAAACTTGCTATCTTAGACTATTCTAGAAAACACAAGAACACATGAGCTCAAATTCCAGTTTCTAGTGAAGCTGTTACCAAACTTTGTTGCACACTGGAACCATCTGGAGATTATTTTTGAAAATACTGTTGCCTGGTTCCCGCCCCCAGACATTCCGATTGAATCGGTATGGGCTATGACCTGGACATTGGGATTTTAAAAGCTCTCCAGTCCCTCAGTTTTGGATAAAGAAATTCAGGTCTAGAGAGATTGTGAAGTTTTCCAGGGTCACATGGCTTTAAGAGCAGAGACAGGATTAAATAAACAAAAGTCTCTTGACTCTTAGCTCAGGGTCTAGAAACCACTCCAGGCCTTATAAACAAAGGGGATTTAAAACAGTGCATTGTCCACAGAGATGATGCAAGAGTTGGGGAGGCACATTGGAGATGGTGAGGCAATGCAGAGAGCAGCAGGAAGCAGCTACAACACCCCTAGGGCTGGAGAGATGATGGGAACGGGTGGTGTTTCTGGATCTCAGATGCCAGAGACATCTGGGAGGGCGCTAGAACCCCAGTGGGGGGTGGGGGGCTAGCTGGCAGGAACTGAGACTAATAGAGGGAATTGGAGATGCCACCTGATGCAGAGGAGGAGAAGGAGAAATAGCCTCTCTTCTCTCCTCTTGCCCATGTGCTCTAGTCTTGTCCCTACTGGTTCTTCCTATTGGCCAAACCAGTTGGGAAGTATGGTTCCCTCCAGAGCAGAAGAGGGAATGCACCTGAGTGCAAACCAGCAGGTGACCAGCTTTGTGGCCTTTCTAATGTATTGAGGTCCTGTGGAACAGAGATGTTTGGTTGCTGCTATCATAAAGGAGGCTCTTAGGGCAGTTTCTCGGTAGATAGATGTAGGTAGAAGAGGGAACCACTTTTTTTTTTTTTTTTTTTTTTTAGGAATAATCTTCATTTTTAACGTTTACTTATTTTTGAGAGACAGAGAGAGAGTGGGGGCGGGGCAAAGGGAGAGGGAGACACAGAATCCTTAGCAGGCTCCAGGCTCCAAGCTGTCATCACAGAGCCTGACACAGGGCTTGAACCCACGAACCAGGAGTTCATGACTTGAGCTGAAGTCGGAGCTTAACTGACTGAGCCATCCAGGCACCCCAGGTATAATCATTTTTTTTTAAGTAAACTCTACCCACAATGTGGGGCTCAGCCTCACAACCCTAAGATCAAGAGTTGCCTGCCCTACTGACTGAGTCAGGCTCCTCAGGAATAATCATATTAAAACTGTTAACATCTTATATTCATTTTCATAAGTAGTGTGATCGAAAGGCTTAATAGAGGTTGCACCTTTTCCTTAATATCCTCTCTCTTTCTGCTTTACTTGAGGCCCATCTCTCTCTCCCATTCAGTATGTTTGTTTTTACAGTCCTTATATTTAAAATATATGTAAGTTTAAAAAGACCCTTTGGTAATCTTATCTGTAGTAAATCTTAAACATCTGTTTGAGGACTACTTTCTAGACATATCACCTAAAGGCTGATGATTTCATGTATGTATATGAGATGACAGACTTTGCCTTTGTATACCATCTGAAGATATTTTTAAAGAAAAATGGAATTACAGTACATAGCATTTTATTTGTTCTGCCTGATGGGCCAAGTACTTTGTACCCAGCGGAGCTAAGCCGTATGTACTGCTGTTCTAACAGTAGCTCCCCGTAGAGCTCAGCGTTCTTTAGACTTGGATAATGTGTCTGATGTCATAAAGAAAGGTTTATTAAAATAAATACAATATCATATTTTCTTTCTAATGATGTCCTGCCTAATTCCATCGGAAATACATACTAGATGATATGATATTATATTTATTTTAACAAGCCTTTCTTTATGACATCAGACACATTATCCAAGTCTAAAGGTGTGCCCCTGTTTTGAGAAAGAAGCTATTTAAACACTTGGAGGTTTAAGTGCTTCCCCAAGGTTACCAGCAAGGAGCTGTAGAGGCAGGGTTAGAATTGGTTGCTAATTTCTAGCTTTTCGCTGGAATTGCCAACTACAGATTCCAGTAATGCGTTCTGACTTTATTTTCCATCGGAATTAATCTGCAGTTAATGATAGCCTTCACAATCAAAAAGAACACTGAGGCCCAGAATTGATGACTTCCATAAATCTGCTTCTTTCCAACGTATCCACAAGGTTTGCCAGAGAGGCAGCTCCTGGTGTGTTTCTTATCCCTTAGTTAATTGGACTGCTTTTAGTGTTTGGGAGTTTTTATACTCTTACATAGTACTTGACTTATTAATAGTAAATATTAAATATAATAAATCTCAAAACTTTAAGCATTTTGTGCTATTACCTAATTTTTAAAGTACATGTGACGAACCCTGGTGAATATAGGGTATTTTACTTCTATTGTGTATTCTTGACAGAGAAATTGGGATCTACAATGTGTTAGAAAATTCTCCCTGAAGTATACAGGGGTGCTAGATAATGTACACCACCAAATCCTCCAGGCCATATTATAGAAACACGATATAAAAAAAGAATGAAAATGTTTTGTTTCAGGAAGCTACTGACTCTTCATATCCTGTAAAATGGTGTGTGTGTGTGTGTGTGTGTGTGTGTGTGTGTGTGTATGACTGAGTGTGTGTGATTTTTTCTTTTTAAACATGAGCAAGTTTGCCAACGGTGTTGGGTGTGCCAGTAAGATGGAGAAGACATAACTTATATGAAAGAGCCAGAAAACTCATCCTAAGAGAGATGTTTATAGGATAAATCTTACCTTTTACAGGACATAGGGAAGATAAAAAGCTATTTTATGATGGTTAATTCCGCCCGGATTACTACATTACTTAAAACTGAGAGAATCTTTTAAAAAAAATTGAATTTTCTATTTTCCATCTACCTTAATTACTTTATGGCATTTTTATTCATTGTAGGCAATGAATTGTCCGCAGATAAATGGAATTGTTGATAGACACTTTCACTTTGGAGCTTTTCTATAATCTAAATGTGAAGATAGTTGGATTGCTTTATGAGGACATTTAAATATAAGAAGTAGCTTTTTATGTGTTGGATTAAAGCAAAGAAAGCCACTTCACCAATTCTAAATTCCTTTTATAAAAGCCCCGAATTACTAAAATGAAGTTCATTCAGCTCAAACATAATCAGTCCTTCTCTATTTTGCTCTGAGGGAGAAGAGCAGGCCCTGGGTCATCTCAGATGGCTTTTTATTTGCTCATACAACTTTCATAATACTCCGAGGGAGGGTGTACATTGGAATTACTGTGGTATTGATCGAAGCGGAAAAAAAAACACTGCAACACGTCATGGTATCTGACTTTAGAGCTCAAACCAATCGCTTCTCATGTGGTTGTGTAGACTTAGTGAATTGGACCTAGGCTCTCTTGGTCATGTCAGATTTAGAATTCTTTCATGCAGAACAAACTAAACAATATGTGGGAGTTACAGGAACCCATTTATCATACACTTAATGAGAAAAAGCTGGCCCGTAATAACACAATGGTTTTTTAATATCGAAGATGTTGAAACTTATGGAGGAAGCAGGTAACCTGTGTATTTAATTCAAGGACGGAATCATAAGAATTCATCTTAGGGAAGGCCCTCACCATTATTTAGTGCTGGATATTTTACTTTGGTTCCTGCAGAAACTTTCATCTCCCGGTATTTGAAATGCAAATATTTCCACTGGGCTTTTGGTTTCTTTCATGGTTTTCAAAGGCTCTGCATCATTATATTTGGTAATTTCATTTACTTTGCATAATTGTTCCTAATCTTTATTTTTAAATTAAATCTTATTGTAGAATACATCAGTGAAAGGTGCTTTTTTCATTTTATACTTGAAATATATCCCTTAAAATGGATTCCCAAGTTTACTTTAAAAATAAAAAAAAAAATTGAGAGAAAAATTCTATTCCCTTCTTCCTCCAAACAAGGAACAGTCCTTGGTGAAAAAAAAAATTAATTTTTTTAAATCTTTTTTTATTTTTGAGAGAGAGAGAGCGAGCGAGCGAGCAGGTAAGGAACAGAGATAGAAGGAGACACAGAATCCAAAGCAGGCTCCAGGCTCTGAGCTGTCAGCACAGAGCCAGATTCGGGGCTCGAACTCACGACTGTGAGATCATGACCTGAGCCAAAGTCAGACGCTTAACCAACTGAGCCACCCAGGCGCCCCTCCTCCCCCAATTTTTTTTTTTTTAACTAGAATCATTACATTTAAAAATGGAAAGTATCTATATCAGTTCCCCTTCCATGCAGAAGCCTTTAAGCTCTGGTTTCCAGAGGACACAGAAGGTTGGGACGTTTCTACTTCAATCTAAAAATCCCCTGTTCCTTCGACATCCCTCCTAAGATGTGGTTTCCAGATGGTTCTGGCTTTGGTTTTCTCTCTTTTCTCAAACTCTTTGGGATACCACATTAAAAAAACAAAACAAAACTTAGCAGATGTGATTAAAAATTTGTGTTAAGACTAGGTAAGTATTCCTGAAGCCTTGTTAGAGTGCTTAGGGCAGGGCCCTGGCAAGTGAGACCGGTGGAGGCTTTGGACAGGACTCTCTGCCCTCAAGGAGCCGCATATACAGAGGTTCAGACAATAGCACATGTCTATGTGGTCTAATTAGGGCAGAATATAAGAGATTCTGTCATTAGGACATTAGGTAGAAAAATATGTTAAAAGTGCTAGTAGCAGAGTGGTTGGAAATGTTCATAGGGAAAGAGGGGCAGAGCTGAACCTGGACAGTTAAGATGGGGAACAGAGGCATTGATGAGGGAATAGATACGGAAGCAGGCTTGTAAGGAGGCTGATCGGATTCAACACTATTTATGTTGGAGGGTAATAGCAATAAGAAGATGGGATAAATGAACTGGGACCATATACTAAGAGGCTTTAAATGCCACTGTGCTGACTTTGAATTTGACATTGAAGTTTCTGGGGAGTCGGTGTAGGTTTTCTAACCCTGGTGGGACTGAACGAAGGCATTATTTTTATCTGTATTGATCTGTTTGGTCTGTTTAGAATGCTCTGCATTGGGAAGAGAACAGAATCTAGGAGTCCCGTTATAGCTATTACACAGGGTTTTACGAATGTTTGAGAGGTCCAGCTTAGGATGGATGAATCAGAAAGGAAGGAATTCAGGTAAGAAAAATCAAAAGGATTGTTGGACATAGTCAATGACAAAAAGTCATTGAATTTCAGGTAACTATGATTTTTGATGCAGGTGGCAAGAAAAATGTTGGTGCCCTTGACAGAATGGGAGTATTAGACGATGTTATGATTTTTTTTTAATGTTTGTTTATTTTTTTGAGAGAGAGGGAAAGAGAATGTGAGCAGAGGAGGGACACAGAGAGAGGGAGACAAAGAATCTGAAGCAGGCTGCAAGCTCTGAGCCATCAGCATAGAGCCTGATGCAGGGCTCAGACTCACGAACTACGAGATCATGACCTGAACCGAAGTCTTACACTTATCTGACTGAGCCATCCAGGCCCCCCCCCCCCCCCGAATGGGAGTATTAGGAAAGGGATTATCTTGTTTCATATCTCAGAGTTGAAATATGGAAACTTACTAGCTGTGTGCTCTTGGGCAAATCATCTTCTGTGTATGAGATTCTTCAAAGAGAAAATAGGCATGTGATCTCCTTATTCTAAGATTATGTCGAGGACCAATGAAGTAGGAGACAGAGACAGGAAGATGACAGAACCAAACAAAAAGTACTTCAAGTGTTCTACGTGGACAAGATGGTAATACTTCTAAAGGAAGTAGAGTGGTAGAAATAGGGAAGTGGGTTTGGTATGAAATAGGAGGTTAAGGTGGGATCATCCAGCTGTGTAGTAGTTTGATTACAGGGACTGGGTGAAACCTTTGAGGTCCATCTTCTGCCCTTTGGCTGAAATCATCGTCCCCAAAACAACTCTGGTCATTTCCTACTCAAAATGCTTTTTGTAACTCTTGTTTCTCCTTGTTCACAGTGTGAATCTCTACCTTCTGCTCAAGACCTAAAGGCCCATCACATCCTGGCCCCAAAATACTTTAAAAAATTATTTACTGAACATTATTTAAATGCTCACCAAGGGGCAGGCATTGAACTGAGTTCTGAGGAGAGGGAAGTTAAGAGGCAGGGTCTCTGTCCTCTAGTGGATATCCTCTATCCTCTATCCTCTAGTTAGAAAGTGTGTGATACAGCCAGATATATAGGGGACTATAGAAAGAGAGGGAGAGGAATACCTAATGCATATATCCTCTCTGAGATGAGAAAGGTGGCCAGATTCAGGGAGGGCTTCCTAGAGGAGGTGGGCTGAGCTGAGTTTTTGGGTAGGAGTAGGGAGTCAGGGCAAATGAGAAGTGTTGGGGGGAGGAGGGTGTTTTAAATTTCCTTTGAATCCTGTCATCCAGTTGCTGTTCCACCTAGAGCTTGAGTCATGCTTAGATAACCCTGGCCATTTCTCAAATGTGGGAAAATGGGGTTGAGGGAAAGGGAATATTCCTGGACCGTGGGAGAATGAAGGAAGACTAAACCAGGACTCCTTCAGACAGGTATATATAGGGCAGCTGATTAACTTACTCAGATGGAGGCACTTTGAGGAATAAAATGAGGGTGCTGTTAATAGTATGCCTGGACCACAGGGTAAACTTGGACTACTCTAGGAAAATCAGGATGTTTGGTTGCTCTAGGCAGAGAACTTCCATCTTCTGTGGTCACAACATCATAATAAGCCTCCTCCTGGCTGTTAGTTGGCTTGGGAGCTGTCTCCTTATAGGGCTTCTCTTTGGGATGGGCGCAAGATCCAGTTCTGCAGAATAGCCTTCCTTAGGGAAATGGGAGGACTATGGACTGGATGTGGAACTGAGCCAAGTACCTTCCTCTTGGCCAGGAGAGACAGCAGCGTTCTGGCTGGGTGGGTGGTGGTATGGGAATCCTGGTGGGGAGCAATCCCAACACTGTCCCTAGTTTCAGGGTGAAGATTGGGTCCCATGAGCTGATTGGTTGTGGGAGGGGCGGGGACTTGCTTTTGAGAATCAGCAAGCCCTGCTTTCCAGTTTGCCATTGATCAACTGCTATCCTGGGCAGTTTCTTCTCCCCCCCGTCTCCTTGTGACTGTGAAAAATGCCTGAGAAAATGTTTGTGAGGATGCTATTCAGAAGGACACCTTCGTTTGTGGATGCTTTATTGTACATTCTTGTTGACATGGATGCTGATGTCAATGATCAGTCATTGAGGGTCTTTGCCGAGCTATCTCCTGGGTGTATGAATGGTGAGATTCAGACTTTCATGGCTGGGCTAGGGAGAAAGGATCTGGGAATAACAAGAATTAAAAGAAAATTTCAAATTATGTATACAACATAAAATAGGGTTTTGTTTTAAAGATAGGCAGTGAGCTTTTCTCTATATATTGTGGTTCCTTCAGCATTTGTAATAAATTTAATATCTCCAGTTGGGCTTCAATAACTTTAACGGAGAAAAATTGCAGTTTTAATAATAAGCACGCGTTGATTGCCTACTTTGTCTTTTATATTAAAATGAATGTTGCAATTACTATGTGTTAATACTCAGTAAACTATGTTTCTTTTTCATTTGGAACTAAAAAAAAGTGTTACTTCTAAGCAGGCACGCACAATTTATCCTGGTAAATAAAGTAATTCTAAGTGTGCATGTATATGTTTATTATGAAGCCATCTTTCAGAATGCACCAAATGGAAAGAGAGGGAAGCTGATTGTCTGTTATTGTGGAGCTGACAGAATGTTTATTAATGGCCATGGATTTGAAATGAGCATCTTACTAAATGGAAGTCTTGGGCCAACCTCTGACCCTTTTGTCTTAAAGGTTTGAGAACAGATAATATGAAAGAATACCAGCTTTTTTCCAGATGGCTGCATGCCTGATGTTCCTTTATGTTTAGCTGTCATTCAAATATGAATGCCCAGTGATTATAAGTGTCTCTTTCTCTTTTCTGGACTGAAATGAAACCTTTTATGCATTGTGTGTTAAAACAGATTAACTGTTTGGCTCATCAGTAGGGAAATTAGAACAATAGCTGCCAACTCAATGGTATAGTAAAAGAATGTCCTTAGGGGCTTAGGGGTAAGGTTCATAAGCAAATGGTGTGTCCAAGTGTCAGGCTTGGGAAAGATGGGTGGGTTATAAAAATATTTCTCCTGAATTTTAATTTTATAACTGCATCTGGATGAGAGAAGAAGTATCACGAAGAAGCATGTAGGATTTGGATAAAATTTCCCCAACTTCTTACTTGGCCCGTCATTAATTTCTTGGAGTTCCCACTGTGCAAGATGAATTAAAAATGATATGTTTATCTGTAACGATGTGTTTTATTATGAAAGCATAATGCAGAATTACTATAGAGTGTTATTCTACCTTTTAGTGTGCTAAAATTGTCTCTTAAAATTATACATATTTGATAAGAGTCTCCTGGATGGATAATTTGGGTATCGTTTTTTTTCTACTCATGCAGCAGTTTTGTGATCTGAAAAGCAAGTAAGGCAGACAATTGTCATTTAGGTATGGTTGAAATACAGACCTGTCGGGGTGGCAAGAGAGAAACTGGCGACCCCTCAGTGACCTCTGCAGCAAAGGCAATATAGGAGATGGCTGGAGGCCAAGGGTCTGAGGGGACCAACCATGGCCATTTTAGAAAGCTGGAGTACTTTTTACTTACTTACTTATTTATTTATAAGAATTTTATTTAAATCTAAGTTAGTTAACATATAGTGTAATAATGGTTTCAGGAGTGGAATTTAGTGATTCGTCACTCAGCTATAACACCCAGTACTCATCCCAACAAGTGCCCTCTTTAATGCCCATCACCCATTCAGCCCATCCCTCCACCCAACACCCCTCCAGCAACCCTTAGTTTGTTCTCTGTATTGATGAGTCTCTTGTGGTTTGCCTCCCTCTCTGTTTTTATCTTATTTTTCCTTCCCTTCTTAAAATGCTTGGTTGACTCACATTCTCAGCAGGGAGTAGAAAGGTGGCTCTCCTTTTCCCTGGAAACCCATACATTGAGTTAAGTCTGATATTTTTATGACCTAGTGGAAGAAAAACAGCATGTCTCATCCATTTTTTAATGAATTGTAATAAAAGATGTGTTTTTTGGTAGTTTTTGTTCTTCATGGAAAAAAACACAGGAAAACCTCCCTTGAAAGTCTGTTGTTTAAAAAAAAAATTTTTAATGTTTATTTAATTTTGAGAGAGAGAGAGCGAGAGAGTGAGAGAGAGAGAGAGCAGGGGAAGGTCAGAGAGAGGGAGACGTAGAACCCAAAACAGGCTCCAAGCTCTGAGCTTCAAGAGAGCCTATACCAGGCTCGAACTGACCAACTGTGAGATTATGATCATGACCTGAGCCGAAGTCACACGCTTAACTGATTGAGTCACCCAGGTGCCCCGAAAATCTGTTATTTTAATAACAGTTCTTTGATGAAATAAGTGATGAAAATAAGATTAACTCAAATAATCAGCTCTTCCACTTTTAACTTCATAGGATATTTTTGATGTTTTAAATTTTTATATACTTGTTTCATGATTTATGCCCCGTTTTTCTTTTATAACAGCTTTATGGAGATATAATTTACATACCATACAGTTCACACATTTATAATGCACAGTTCATTGCCTTTTAGTGTATCTGCAGAATTGTGCATCTATTGCTAGAATTTTAGAATATTTTCATTACCCCCCCAAACAAACCCAACTCCTCTTAGCCATCATTCCCTAATCCCCTCAGCCATTGGCAAACCCCTAGTCTACTTTCTGTTTCTGTAGATTTACCTACTCTGGGCATTTCATATGAGTGGAATCAAGAACCAATATGTGGTCCTTTGTAATTAGCTTCTTTGACCTGGCATAATATTTTCCAGGTTTGTCCATGTTGTAGCACGTGTCAGTACTCATTCTCTTTTGTAGTTGAATGATATTCTCTTGTATAGATTTACTACATTTTTTTATCCGTTCATCTACTGAGGGACATTATTTGGTTTGATTTAATTTTTCTAGGTGAATATTTAGCAGAGGGAGTGATCTCATTTGCCAGACAACTCACGAATCAGAAATGACTTCTACCCACAACCATGATTTGCTGCCCATGACCAGCACACTGTAACACTTTACTGGTGGCATCTAAGTATTTTGGTGTGAAAATGACCTTACTGAATGAAAACTTCACTGAGGAACTCATCAGTGGTGCCCTGACTGCTCCTTCAAATCCAAAACTCTGTCATAAGGACCAATATTAAGTGCTTATGTCACTCTTAAGATGTCACAAAGTGGTCTATCACACTTGCCTCCTGAAACAAAATTCCAGAACTGAATAAATGCAAAGGAGATGAAGGAATGAAAGATCAAGGAACTAAAGTAAAAACAGATATGGGGTAAAGAGAAGTTATCCTCATTACCACATGGGGATGAGGTCAAATGCTAGTGCTGGAAGATTGACGTCTCTCAAGTCTGTATACATTACTCACAAAAATCATCGTTTTGCTCTTCTTGTGCATTTCTATAAATGCAGCATCTATAATGCCATCTACCTAGCATGATGAAAAATATACAAAGCATAACTCCTCTCTGTAGAGTTTCCCTATATAAATTTTCACAGTGATGGCAAAGAATTAGGATGGTCACCACTCTGAGTAGGATGGTGGAAGGAACCCGGAGAATGTGACAGTAATGACCATGTGGAGAACTTGCTGTGTTCAAAACACATGTACTGAGCCCTCACACAGATTTAAGAGGCATCCTTTGAATAAGTACTCTTCCTTTTTTTTTTTTTTTTAAGTTTATTTATTTATTTTGAGAGAGAGAGAGAAGGAGAGAGAATCCCAAGCAGGCTCCTCGCTATCAGTGTGAAGCCCGATGTGGGGCTTGAACCCATGAACCATGAGATCACGACCTGAGCTGATACCAAAAGTTGGACACTTAACTGACTGAGCCACCCAGGTGCCCCTGAGTAAGTACTCTTATGTCCATCTTATAAGTGGATAAGCAAGGGGTAAGTCATTTTTTCTTCCCAGTATCAAACATCTACCTAGTGGTGGAGCCAGATTGTCCCCAGGCCACGGGACCCCAGAAGCCCTGCTGTGGATCCCAGTGCTGAGATGCTACTGCAACTTTTCAGTTTCCCATGACCTCTTTCCTTTCCCCACTGAATTTTATCGTCGTGTTTCCTAGCGGAACGTAATGTTTGTCTCTCTTTTAGGTAGATCTACTGCTGGTTTATTCTCTGACCTACAAAAATAACGCACAATTGGAGAAAAAGTCAGAAAATACAGCATAAAGGAAAACAAAACAAAACAAAACTCAAACCCTGCCGTGTAGATAGCACAGAGTTAAAGGAAGATAGAGACCGGAGCTAGGATGGTGTCTGTGAGGTGGTTTGATCAGTTGCCTTCATTCATTTTTTCCCCACTGTCATTGTATTTAAGTGCAAAAATCTGAGTGTTGCTTGCAGTGGCTTGGCTAGAGAAATGTCTGTTCTTTAGGGTCATGAGTCTATCTTCTAGAAAGGGCTTCCTCTAGAAATTTCCTGGAGTTGTTTGCAAGTGACACAGGGTGCTCAGATGCTGCATCAGTTCAGAAAGTCCTGTTTGACCCTTGGTGTATCTTTGTGACATGGATGTTTCTTTGTCTCCGGAGGAGAGTTCACTCAGGATGCCTGCCTGAGATACCAAGAAGATAGTTTCTCTCTCTCCAGTCTCCAAAGAAGAGCAGTGTCTAGTCTGTTTCTGTTTTCATCCCCAGCTTCTTTCTTACTGACTGTGGGAATTCTTCTCTTTCTGAATCATTAATGGTGGATCTCATGATGAGGCCAAGCATTGAGAAGGTGAAACACTGAGATGGAGTCTGAGGGTTTGGGCAAGGATGGTCACCATAGGGGATGGTGTGTTCAAGACCATGGTTGGTTTGTCTGTTGCTCCCCTTCCCTTAATGCTGGTTACTGCCTGTGTTTGTAGAATATCTGTGGTGGGGAATGAAGGGGCATGGAAGGAAGAAGCTGGGCAGGAAGAAACAGGTTACAGAAAACCAAGCATTATTGCCACATATTAAGTGGTGGGACATTTATATATTTTATCCAAATAAAAAGAGTCCTTTTGTAAGTTCTTTTCATCATTTTGGGGCTAAGGAAACTAAGTTTCTGAGAGTCACAAGACCTTATGTCTTGTGGATACAAGTCAAATGGATACAACGAGGGTATATTTCCAGTGTTTCATCTCCAGTGTTTCATCTCCAGTGTTTCATTTGGTTTGACTTTTGTCTTATGTTTTGTAATAATTGGAGACCTGGCCAAAATTGAGACTCAGAATTTGATTTTGAGGGGAGACGAGACTGCTGTGCTATGGGGTCAGTTTGAATTCTCTAGTGAAACAAGGAAATGGGATTGTATTCATTCATTCAGCAAACCTTTTTTTTTTTTTTTTTTTTTTTTTTTTTTTGCAACTGATTATTTGCAGGTGCTGTGGTGCTAGGCGCTGTAAGAACATGTATTCTCTTGCCATGGAGCTCTGTCTACTGCGTATAATGACAAATAAAAACAATATAGCACTGGGAGTCTTGTGATGGTTTTTGATAGAGAATGCGTTTCATAAATCCATTTAGAATTATTAAGTCAGATAAAGGAATATAATATCCTTGGTTTTTGTTGTCTAATGGCCATTGTTTCCTTCTTTTTTATTAAAAAAAAACTTTATTGTGAAACACTTTGCAATCGTGTATTTATCACCCAGCCCTTTAAATCATCAACCATCTTTTATTCTTTTTATGTGTCTTTTGTTCCTACTTGTTTTGCCTTTGTAGGGATGCTGAGAGTCTTGGAGCAGGGCTTCCTGGGTGGTAATGGAACCTTATGGGACATTATTTTCCAAGTAGCTTTTTAGATCCCTTTTATTTTGCCAGTCTGGAAACAAAGAATGGGTGACACATACCTATTTTTTGAGTAGTTTAGCAAAAAGACAATAGAATGGTTATTTGACTTCCATGTTCAAGGATGAATCCTGCTGCCCATAAAGGGGTCTGCCATTTGCTGGCTTTAGAGGATTAGAGGTTTGTTTGGTGGAAAAGCGTACAGAGTGTTAGTTGCAAAAAACCCTCAGCACGTACAAAAACACGGAACACCCTCCAAATAATCTTTCAAGTAAGTGAAGCTTAGCAAGAAATACAATTGCAGAGAACATTTGTATTTGTGGTTTATATTTATATGTGTGTAAAGGCAGCAATTTCAGGCTTTTAAGGAATTAAGCTGGCTGGAGAATTGGGTATGGGAAATTAACCTGCCTAATTCATTGGCTTGATTTTGGTGGTGCTCAGGATCTGTGAAGAGGACCCTATTCCATGCTACTGTGTAGTGCCTCCACAACTCCTTGATGAGAACAGAATAATTTTTCTCAAGTGCCAGGGGCTGAGGTAGGTTTTTTTGTGGCAGAGATCTGAACCAATGATGCCTCTCTGATAAATAAGAGGTTCCCACGGATGAGTTCTCACTAATTGGTGCAGCCCCTTCAAAGTCTCCGGGTGTGGATGCCTTTGTATTTGTTGGTCAGAGTTCCCCTGAAACTATTCTTTTTAATCCCACCTGTCTCTCCAGCCAAGGTGTTGGAAACGGTGATGTACCAGTGATGGCAACCTAGCCCTGGAGAGTGGAGAGGAGGTAGTTGTTTGCATAGGATTATACTGCTAACATGTGGGAATGTGCTTTGCAAACTCATTACATTTGTTAGAGCAGGGGAACAGGTGATATTGACCCTCTTCTACTCTGAGTAAACAGTCTTACAAGGGCCGGTGAGTGGTGAGCTGGGCCTAGAACTGGTCTTCCCTGTCGGCAGCTTGCATCGCTGTGCATAGGGGAGCCTGCCGCGTTACACGCACTTGGTAATTGTTGGAATGAATGAGTGGACATATTCCAATCCAGGTTTTTCCAGAGTGGGCTTCATACAGCCTTGGTATTAGGAAGAGATCTTTGGAAAATAATTTCACGGACAAATAAGTTGGGAAATGTTAGTCTCTGGTAGAGTCACTGAAGGTTTGAATATATTTTGCGGCAAAGGGATCATTTTTTACCTTTGTTTAATACGGTGTATAAAACCATGTGATTGTGGTGCCTTCCTATCTATTAGTGTCCCACAGAATAATTACTGTTATGTATAATAAGAGCCTTTGGGAAATAGAGCTTCAAATGAATAGCTTTCCCATAGTATTTGACATTGACCAACTAAGACGACCAGATAAAAAATTAAGCTCAGATCTGGGCCTCCTGCTTTTGTCTTATATTCATTCCGTTCTGTTTTTGAAGCCTCCACTCCCATGTCTATCTTGATGATTTGGACTTCACATTTCCTATCCTTCCCTATTTCCTGAGTTACTCTATTTGTGCATTAAAACAAATTTCTTCTTGTAAGAATAATACATGATCAAGTTGGAAAATTAAAAAAATATAGATACATAAAATATACCATTCTATTTATAGTCTTATAATCCCACTATAAGAGATAATATGTTTCTATGTGGCTGTGTATGTCCTATGGAGCTAGATTGCCTGACTTCAAATCTCAGCTCTTCTCCTTACTAGCTGTGTAACTTGGGGAATGGTATTTAGCCTCCTGCATTAATTGCCTCATCTCTGGCATGAGGATAATGATAATGCCCATAGAATGGAGTTGTTATGAGGAATAAATGAATTAACATTTGTAAAATGCTAGGAGTGTGTGCTAGTACCTGTGTGCTAGTACCTGGCACACAGAACTTGTATAAGAGGTAAATTAAAAACGTGTCTGTGTTAAAATGTCAATACTACCCAAAGCTGTCTACACATTGAATACAATCCCAATCAAAATTGCACCAGCATTCTTCTCGAAGCTAGAACAAGCGCTCCTAAAATTTGTATGGAACCGCAAAAGACCCTGAATAGCCAAAGTAATATTGAAGAAGAAGACCAAAGCGGGAGGCATCACAGTCCCAGACTTTAGCCTCTACTACAAAGCTGTCATCATCAAGACAGCATGGTATTGGCACAAAAACAGACACATAGACCAATGGAATAGAATAGAAACCTCAGAATTAGACCCACAAACGTATGGCCAACTCATCTTCGACAAAGCAGGAAAGAACATCCAATGGAAAAAGACAGTCTCTTTAACAAATGGTGCTGGGAGAACTGGACAGCAACATGCAGATGGATGAAACTAGACCACTTTCTCGCACCATTCACAAAAATAAACTCGAAATGGATAAAGGACCTGAATGTGAGACAGGAAACCATCAAAACCCTAGAGGAGAAAGCAGGAAAAAACCTCTCTGACCTCAGCCGCAGCAATTTCTTACTTGACACATCCCCAAAGGCAAGGGAATTAAAAGCAAAAATGAACTATTGGGACCTCATCAAGATAAGAAGCTTCTGCACTGCAAAGGAAACAATCAACAAAACTAAAAGGCAACGGAATGGGAAAAGATATTTGCAAATGACGTATCGGACAAAGGGCTAGTATCCAAAATCTATAAAGAGCTCACCAAACTCCACACCCGAAAAACAAATAATCCAGGGAAGAAATGGGCAGAAAACATGAATAGACACTTCTCTAAAGAAGACATCCAGATGGCCAACAGGCACATGAAGATTCTCAACGTCACTCCTCATCAGGGAAATACAAATCAAAACCACACTCAGATACCCCCTCACTCCAGTCAGAGTGGCTAGAATGAACAACTCAGGAGACTATAGATGCTGGAGAGGATGTGGAGAAACGGGAACCCTCTTGCACTGTTGGTGGGAATGCAAACTGGTGCAGCCACTCTGGAAAACAGTGTGGAGGTTCCTCAAAAAATTAAAAAAAATAGATATACCCTATGACCTGGTAATAGCACGGCCAGGAATTGACCCAAGGGATACAGGAGTGCTGATGCATAGGGGCACTTGTACCCCAATGTTTATAGCAGCACTCTCAACAATAGCCAAATAATGGAAAGAGCCTAAATGTCCATCAACTGATGAATGGATAAATTGTGGTTTATATACACAATGGAATACTACATGACAATGAGAAAGAATGAAATAGGGCCTTTTGTAGCAATGTGGATGGAACTGGAGAGTGTTATGCTAAGTGAAATAAGTCATACAGAGAAAGACAGATACCATACGTTTTCACTCTTATGTAGATCCTGAGAAACTTAACAGAAGACCATGGGGTAGGGAAAGGAAAAAAAAAAAAAAAGGTTAGGGAGGGAGCCAAAACATAAGAGACTCTTAAAAACTGAGGACAACAACAAAAAAACAAAAACAAAAAACAGAACAAACTGAGGGTTGATGGGGGGTGGGAGGGAGGGGAGGGTGGGTGATGTGTATTGAGGAGGGCACCTGTTGGGTTGAGCACTGGGTGTTGTATGGAAACCAATTTGACAATAAATTTCATATTTAAAAAAATGTGTATGTGTGCATATGTGTGTTCACATAATATTACACTGTATGCATATATCACACATTATTTCAGCAGTATACCATTGTTGGATATTCAGGTTGTTAGATTTTTCACAGTGATGAACAGTGCTGTTGTGAACATCTGTCTCTCAAATTTTTTGAATAGCCATCGTTATTTCCTTAGATTGATTCCTTAAATTGGAACTCCTGAATCAATAGATGTGTATGTTTGTGAAACTTTGGTACAGTCTTCCTACAGACTTTAGTAAGAAATCCGATGAGTTCTGATTACAACCATGCTTGAGAATGCCACGTTTTTTCACTTTTGTTAATATGAAGGGGTGAACATTTTGCCATTTAAGAAAGCAGTACTGGGGTACCTGGCTGGCCCACTCGGTAGAGCATGTGACTCTTGATTTCAAGGTTTGTGGGTTTGAGCCCCATGTTGGGTATAGAGATTACTTAAAAAAAAATCTTTGAAAAAAAAAAAACAGTACTAATGGAGTTAATTTCTGCTGTGTGTGTTTTGCCTTTGGCTGTTGCTATTTACAGTTTGAAAGAAAAAAATGGACAATAGACACTTTTTGGGAGAACTCTTTCTATATTAAGGATTTTAATCCCTTGTCATTTGTGGTAAATATGCCTTGCAATTTTCCCCTCCTTTTCCCTTAAGTTCCTTCTCCTAATTCTCCCATTTGCTTCACTCGGTTGCCTGAATATAGACTTTTGTAGCTCTTTTGCCTTGTAGTTCTAGTATAGCTTAAGTGAACATTTACAAAATATCACTGCTAACACTATCCATAATATCTTAAAGAAAAAACATGCAGAGTAGGTACATTGTCTGATGAAGGGCATAGGGCAACTTTTAAATGAAATTTGTCTGTAGAGGAAATGTCTTTGTATTTTCTTTTTTGTCCTAGAACTGAAGTGATGAGTTTTCAGTCTTTAGAAGTAACACCCATTCATAGTTCATGCTTTTGTGATGTTGACCCGTACTTTATAGGTCTGCACCATTTTATTTGCAAAATGAATGAAAGGGTATGTGAGACTCATAATATTAAGTGATTGTTTTATATAGACTTACTGAGCTAGATAGTTGAATCTTTTTGTCCAATTGTTTGGTTTAAAATAACATAAAAAAATAAGATTTTTTTCCTGAATAATTCTGTTAATAACGAACTTGAAGTTTTTGTTTGTCCCCCCATAGGTAGACTAAGAGTGGAGTGGAGAGATTTCTTTCAAGGACTGATCTTTAAGCACATTTCCTGGATATAGACCTTAAGACCTTTATTTTATAATAATGGAGGTAAAATATTTGATGCATTGAATCTTCTCATGCATATAACCTCGTTTTCTACTCCATTTATTTGATAATTGTTTCATCATTTCAAATTCAATTTGTAATAGCAATGAACACTCTTTAATATTTTTCTAATAAGGATTAGTTGGAGAGGTTAATATGGTCAGAAATTTAAAGAAGCTCAGAGTCATCTTAATGAGTGTCAGGTAATTAACCTACATGAATAGATTAAAGAAATCAAGCAGGCACGCTGATGGGTTTTCCTTTCAAGTTCAAATTTAGAACATCATCTGTGCAGTGGTTAGGTCTTACACATTAGATGGTGATTGCTATATTGTTTTTTAATATATAAAAAACTTAACAGTGAAACGTTATTAGAATTCCTCATCAAATTTGATTAATTGAAGAATGATTATGATATGTGATATGAATTTTGAATTCTTATATGTGAACGATTTTTTTTTTCAATAAATAGTCTCCTCCAGATGAATTCCTTTGCAAATCAGGAACCAGCGCTTTAATATAGAGATCTCCTCTTACAAGAACAAATCATAATGTAAAACTTAAGCAGCTCAGGAGCTGCTTCATTTAGGTCTAAACTTGCTGAAAATGATTGTCACTATTATCCTAGGGATGCTATTTTTCAAAGTGAGATGAAGAATTACCTCTTTCTGCGGTCACCATAGGATTAAAAGACAAGTTCTGGAAGTTATCCTGAGTGGTTCCAAGGCAAGACTTCATCTAAATTATTCACATGGATGACCTGTATCTTCTTAAGGAATTCTAGAAATTTATGGATGATTTGTCCTTTGTTTAGCTAATTACAATTGAGTTGATCTAAGCTATTTGTCTTTCTGGCCCTACTAGAGGTGGTATACAGTTGCTACCTTTTTTTTTTTTTAATACGGCAATTCTAGGTCAGGGAGAGGCTCAAACCGGAGATCATTTGTTTTGATCCCCTCTTTGAGGGTGAGTTATTTCTGGTCTTAAGCAAATAGCACCGCCTTGGTACACAATCTGGATTTGTTCTTCAGCTCTGCCGCCTGCCGTTTACTCCTTCAGCCTTACAGTTCTGTTTTGTACAAGGGGGACACAAATTTTGTCATGTGGACAGAATGAATGAGATCTTGCTTGTGGAAACATTTTGTAAATGTGCTAAGTAATGCAAAGGTCATATGTTTCATTGTTAACTTCGTAGGACAAGCTTTTCCTGTCCATCTTAGGTACGCCCCTCCAAGCTGAATATACTCACTTTATCTTGACTTAGTTTGCAATCTCCTGTTCTACTCCCTGTCTACAAACCCTGCCTAAGAATTTCCTTAAATAGTAGCAGAAAGAAACTGCGAAAATCTGGTAATGAGTTCCAAGGAAGGTAGAATGTTAGAATTAGTTGTATACACACCATTTCTGACCTGTGAATGGTAAAAATGTCAGTTGAGGTCATAATGTTGGATTTTAATCTGCACTTTGTGGCCTGGTTGTTTCTCATTGGCACAGACTTTAGGGCCAACTCTCGCCACTATATAGCCAACTATTCAAAAGGGAGACCAAGTGAAATCAATCCTTTTTGGGCTCTTGTTGTGTGAACATCTCTGTGCTGAGAGTTGGTGTGAACAGGTGAGATACAAAGATTAAAAAAACAACAACCCAGAAATTTTAAACTTCTTACTCTGGTTAGAAGATGGCATATCACATGGAAGTTAGAAGTTGAAAAAGCATCTCTCAACCATTCCTTTGGTGATTTGGATTTTATATTCTGTTTCCCCAGCTATATTGGGAATGGTAAAGAGCTATCTTTATAACACTTTGTATTGCCATGTTGACCAATGCTGTGGTTTACTCTTAGCAGATGCTCAGTAAATATTTTGAATCAAGCTATAGAGCCAGGATAGTTATAAATCCCTCTCTACTTACGAGAATAACAGTTAAGAGGACAGTTATTACTGATGCTAGGTTAATAGCATCCTCCGAAACTCTAAGGAGAGCGTATTTAGTTCTCTAAATTATATAGCTCTGTGCTCACTTATTTATCTTTTAAAGTGGTCAATAAAGAGCTTCTTGCTCAGCACAGGAACAAGGAAGTGCAGCAGAAAAGTCTTTAAAGTCAGAAAAGTTGAAAATACTGAGTCCTTATCACATAACCTGAGGCATTTGAGTTAATTTCCTCTTACGCCTTTGTAACTCCTATTTTATTAAATGTGCTGTCAACCTCTGAGCGTTTTCTTGATTTTTCTGGATCTGGCTGTCTAATGGCACATTTTGTTTTAGAAATACAGTGTTTTAGCTGTGGTTGAAATAATTTGTGGGTCTTGATTAATTTACCAGTATTACTTCAGAAATCCTCCTAAAACGAATTTCGGTGGTTATTGTTTGTTAATTTCTCTGCTGGGGCACATTAAGCCTGAGAAGTAAAGCGATCTGCAAAGTCTGTGTGAACTGTTTGGATCCCTAAGGACCATCAAGAACAGATAATGAAAACACTGAAAATTTCTCCTCCTAACGTCAGTGTTTTTCTTTAAATCAGGCCACAAGGCATTTTTCATTGTCCTAATAACCATCTGTTATAAAAATGTAGAACCTTAATGCCTGGTAAGTACATCCTGCTAACTGCCTTATAAACTGCGCTGATTCATTCCTCACACCAGTGCTTTTGGCTAATTCCAAAGGGGACTCGGCACACCAAGAATGTGAAGAATGCAGTGCAAAATCCAACAGGAGTGTTGGAAAAACACTTCCGCCCTTGAGTTGCACTCCGTGTTGGTGTGAAAGAGCTTTGTTCATTTTCTGCCTTAGTTTCCCCTTCAGAAAACAGTGACACGCCTTTCCAGGGGAGTTCACCTGGGCACAGACTGGAATGATTTTGTCAGGTTCAGGCAGCCCTCTCTGGGGTAAATCCTGGGGAGATTTCCTTTCGCCTGATCTGCTACCACCTGGCACGTAGTAGGTATGTTTGCTGGATGAGTAATCAATATTTATCGAAGACTATTTGGTTATTTCCACTTACACGTGATAGCACCGGCTGACGAGGGTGACACGATTGCGTTTGTCATTACTGACCTCATTTTCTAATCTCTGAATATTAACACTGTTGAGACAGAGCATTTGTTTTATAGAAAAAGGTGTATTCTTTGATCCTTTGACATCCTGAGTGCTTTTCCTCACCACCGAGAATTGGACAAGGACAATGCTTTGTTACAAAAGGGGCGGAGGTCATTTTGATATCTTGTATTTAGCTCTATTAATATTCTTTAGATTTTACTCCAGAATTCTTCATATCAGAAAAAAAAAAGTTTTAATATCAGCACAAGAAGAAAATACAATCTATGTGGTGGTGAGTGCCCAGTGCAAATACTAAACTTCTTTAAAATGAAATTTTCCCTTGAAAAGCTGTTTAACATCCAGTCTTTCCAATAGAGATGTTGAAAGCAGAAATATACGTCTGCTCCTCAAACTCCTATGTTTTCACTCTTTCCTGAAACATGCTGAGAAACTGAAAACATTTACTTCATATATTTAAAAATGTTTGACTGAAGTGATATACACACGCAAGTCATTTTAGATTTCTTGGGAGGAGACATTGCCCTTCTTTCTGATGTTATTTTTTGCTCAGATGGTACCTGGAGGTCATCTCTGCAGTTTGGGGCAATCAAGCCAGACCTAGGAAGGCTTTTGTTTTTATACTTTCTTTGCTTGTAAAGCAATAACGTATTCATGGTTAACTGTGAACCAGAGGCTCTTAGTCCTGGCTGCGTATTAGAATCACCTAAACACTGCTCCCAGTAATTGCTTTGGGCTGGGGCTCAGGATTTGGCCGATTTAAAGGCTTCCAAGATGCTTCATACGGCAGCCAGGGCAGAGGATGGCGGTGGAGTGAGCCAGGGAAGATGGGTAACGATGTAAGTTTTCATGTAGCACTCATTTTGTGGTGAACCGGCCTTTTTGGCTCCATTTTTGTTGTGTAGATGGTTTTGATTCTAATCTCCAACCTTAGTCTAAGAAGCACTTGGGGTAGTGGAACTTGCTAAGAATACCAGTCCTTGGGGCCAGTGCACAGGTTCTAACTCAGGGAAGTGAGGGGTTGAGCACACCAGCCAGTGATTTTAATAGAGATGGTTGAATTTCAGGGTTCCTTTAATCACTGCCATGTTCCAGTGACCTAGTCCAGTGTAAGAAATCATTCTAAAATACACGGTCTTAACATACCGACATCATTGTACCTCGTGGGCTTATGGGTCGGGTATTTGCTATAGTTTGGCTAGGGGAGTGCTTCTGTTCCATGCGGTGTCAGCTGGGGTCACTTGGTGATATTCACCTGGTGGCCGGTCTGCAGGGTCAAAGATGGCTGGATTCACATGCCTGGCACCCAGGCATAGAGAGCTGGAAGGCTGGGGCCAGCTGTGCCCTCTGCATGTATTGTTGGGGCTTTCTGACAAAGCCTCTTAGCTGGGCATTTGTATTTACAAGGTGACTCAGGGTTCCTAGCATTTGCAAGAGAGCCAGGAAGGAGCTTCGGGGTTTCTTAGGATGTAGAGTTATTTCTGCCACAATCTATGGGGTCAGACGAGTCTGTAAGAAAGCCTAAATTTAATGAGAGGGGAATTAGACTGTCTCAGCAAGAGGAATATCTAGGAACTTGAAGCCGGCTGTATCACCCCCACACATAAATAGGCAAAAGTCATGTTGTTCTGACCCTATACAACTTTCTGAGTTACTGATTCATAGTTACTAGTCCCTGTCTTCATACAGGGGCGTAATGTCTTTTACCTGGTTAGTTTTGATGATTTCTAAAAGGTATCTCTACCTACATACCAGTGTTCTTTGATTCGTCGTATATGTGACACAACTAATCTTTCTGAAACACGATACTAATCGTGGGACTCCCTTTCCTTGAAGTGTAAATGGGTCTCCTCACCTCTTAGTCTAAGGTCGGTGGCAGGAAATGTAGTGTGGTGGTTAATATCACAGACCCTGTCCGAGTTCAAGTCCTGATTCTGATATTTACTCACTTTGTGACTTTGGGCAGTGTACTGTACCTGCATGTTACTGTTTTTTTTTTTTTTTTTTGTTTGTTTGTTTTGTTTTTTGTTTTGGTAACAGGCTCACTTTATTAGCATAGTGATGGTAGAGGGACTTGGGGTTTTAGCTGTTGGCAGCTATGGTCTCCTTAGTCCAGTCTACAAAAATCACACACCTTGGTGTAGACTCCCGGCTGCTTCTTCTGGGTGCAGCCATAGTCCCAGAAGACAATTTTCTGGAGCTCACCATTGCAGACCACAGGGCCACCAGAGTCACCCTGGCAGGAGTCCTTGCCTCTCTCGAGGAAGCCAGTGCAAACCATGTTCTTCATGATCTGCCCAGGGTAGGAGGCTTCCCCCTGGGCCTGACTCAGCAGCGGGGCGTCCAGGCAATGCAGCAGCTTGGGGTAGTTGGTTCCAGAGCCCAGGGTGTTGCCCTAGCCAGACAGAAGGCATTGGGTGCCAGTGGGTACACAGGTGGAGGTATGGAGGACACCCAGGGAGTGAGGGCTGCAGGAGAGAAGAGCTTGACGAGCATCATGTCATTGTCTAGGGTCCAGCTGCTATCATCGGGGTGGCTGAGTTGATGAACTTGCTCATCCCCCTCTAGGACATTGATGTTGTGTTCCCGAGAGCCTCACTTGGATGCGAGACTCGTAGCAGTGAGCCACGGATACCAGCCTCTTACAATTTCCCTTTTACAGATGAAACAAGTAGCTCAGCGGGTTATTGTGACAATGCAATGAGTAATATATGTAATGCCCTAAAATGTGTTGGGACAAAATGGCTTTTATTATTGTTGCTGTTAACATTTTTATGGTGAGGCATTCAAGGCTTGTCATGCTCTATTGCACCTTATATTTCCAACCTTATTTCCTATGACTATTCCTGCAATCCGGGCTGCCCCCTCACTCAGCTATCTCCTGTCCTGTCTTCCTTTTTCCTGTCTTCCTGTGTTTTCCTTACTGACTGCTGCTCATGCTATCATCTGTCAATGGAAAGCTGACTTCTCTCCCCCCTCTTCTTTAGAAAGGGTTTCACTCCAAGGCTTTAGACGGTTTTCAATCAATGGAAACTAGAATTTTATACTTCATTCCATGACCCAAGCACGGTTATGTTTGGTCTCTCTGATTCTCATATACATTTAATGCAATACTGCTTTCTACCCTGCCTGACTTATGCATTTGAGTTTCCCACAAGTGTAGCACAGTACTGTGCCGTACATATTGGGGTTTAAAATTTGGTATGGCATCAGAAAAGTTCAGGCTATGCTGCCGTAACAAATCATCTGAAAATCTCTGGCTTAGAGTAATCAGCTTATTTCTCGGTCATGCTGTCAGCCCCTGGTGGGTCTGCTAAAATGAGGAGATCTCATTTTATCATCTGGGGCCCCACATGGAGGCTCCATCTTACAATATGTTTCCATGATTATAGAAAATCAAGGAAAATGTAAATTGATGCACTGGCTCTTAAAGCTTCTGCACAGAGAGACGCATATTACTTATGCTCAAATTTCTTTGGCCAGTTACATGTCAAACCTGAATTCGAATGGGCGGTAAAGTATGATTCTTCCACGTTCTCAGAATAAGAGAACAACCTATGAACCAGCTCCAGTGGCCACAGTTGACTCCCTAGTTTTATTACCTATTTCTGTAAGATGCTGCTAGGTTAATAGAACCAAGTTGCTATGAAAGCCTCACCTGTGTGCACCTCAGTATCATATACCATTCAATTCAGGTGAGTCCATGGGCAGTCCTTCGGATCCCCTTTGGATGCTGCTCTAAAGAAAACAGAAATCATTCAGTAGCTGTTATGTTGTGTTTATGGTTTTTCTTAGAAATATTAAAGCCTCAAACATTCTTTTTCAGATATTTCTTTAATTTTTTTTTAAAGTTTATTTCTTTTGAGAGGGAGAAAGCAAGAGCAGGAGCAGGGAAGAGGCAGAAGGAGGGAAAGAGAGAATCCTGAACAGGCTCAACACTGTCAGCACAGAGCCAGGTATGGGACTAGAACCCACCAACCATGAGATCATGACCTGAGCCAAAATCAAGAGTTGGATGCTTAACCCCCTGAGCCACACAAGCACCCCTATGTATTTCTCTTAAAACCCCCAAACCTTTCTTTCCCCTTGTAAGAGTGCTGACAACGCTGACTCCATCTTTGGTCTTCCATCTTGTTCCTGTTTGTCTAATGACCTCCCCTCAGGGCTTTGTGTTCAGGTTCCATGGAGGTTAAATGTATGCTCTGACTGGAATGTGGGAAGGCTAGTTCTGATCTCTAAAGTGGCACACAGAAGACTCCAGAAATTAGTAGAGATGGCTGGCACACAGAAGCTCCCACTTTACATAACTAGTAGAGATGGCTGCCTCTCTGAAGGCCCTCACTTCACATTAACTAGTAGAGATCCTCTGGTCCACAGATGGTGTCAATTTAGATGGCTACCTGTTGACCTTACCACAGTGCCCCTCGCCCTATACGATCTGTGGGTTAAGGTCCAGACGTGGAGAGTAAGGATGGAGAATAGCTGTGTGCTGCCTGGGTCATTTGTCTGCCAGATTTCCACACACCCCCTCACTCCATTAGTAAGTTACCCTGAATGAAGCTCCGTATGGAGTGGTTTGCTTCCTTTTGGGTCCAAAGTGCCTTCT
This sequence comes from Panthera tigris, assembly GCF_018350195.1. NCBI lineage: Eukaryota > Metazoa > Chordata > Mammalia > Carnivora > Felidae > Panthera > Panthera tigris. Next base: position 188,686,744 of record NC_056667.1, read on the forward strand.
AACCCTGGAGGATACTTGACTCACCCTCCTTTACCTTCTGACACCCCTCCCCTTTGATTATTGCTTTGAAGTAAAAACTAGTTAGCAAGACACAGGTGCTAACTTTAGTGTGCTAGAACTACTGCTAGGTGACTGTAAAATCGGCTCCTGGGCACAGTCACTTATTTTGGGGGTTTACTAAATTGAGCTTGTTGAGGAAGGTGATAATGATCTTAGCAAGTTGGAAAGATAGTCCATAAACAAGATGTTCAGTAGCTCAAATTTAAGACAGTAACCAAAAGGAGACTATAGAAGATGCTGACAACCACATATATGAAAGATTACATTTATTAAGTGCAACACTTGGCAAGATTTTTGTTTCTATAATGTAATCCTCAAGAAGGCCCTCCATAGAACTTTGCTTTGATTAGTTCTAAGAAGTACAGACTCCAGGGAAGCCCTTAGAGGTTAGGGGATTACTGTAGAGGTAAGGATGGCAAGTAGAGGAACCAGGTCATGACTGACTGGTTGAATGGACCAGCACAGTAGGGCTTCCATTAACATTTTAAGTTGGCAACATTCTTCTTAAAAAAAAATTTTTTTTTTGTTTTAAATAAGAAGAGCATTTTGTTTTGTTTTGTTTTAAATAATAAGATGAAAGGGGCAGAGAGAGAGAAAATCATGAGCAGTCTCCAGGCTCACTGTAGAGCTGGACATGAGCTCCATCCCATGAGCCTGGGATCATGACCCGAGCTGAAATCAAGAGTTGGGTGCTCAACTGACTGAGCCACCCAGGCACCCCATTGGCAACATTCTTATAAGGACTTCATTTATAAGGACCAGAAATCGTTGCTTGTGTGTCTACTTGTCCTTTTGTGAATGATGTGGAAAAAGTAGGCTATGAAAGGGCAGAAAATTATGAAATGAATACAGTGGCAACAAAGGATTTGAGAACAAAGCAGATGAAGGGTGTGGGAGGGCTACACCTGTGAAGGTACTCAGCTGTTTTAAATCCCCAGAGAAGGGCGTAGTCTCTGGTTCCTGTAAGGGACCTTCCTGGGAGGGAAATAACTGTTAATTGCTTAGTGTTTTATTCCTTAGGAGTTGTTGGGTAGCCAAATCTGATGACAGAAGAATGTATTAATGTAAACTATGACCTATTTCTTTTTTAAAAAGTTTTGAGAGTGACAGCAAGCAGGGGCAGAGAGAGATAACAAAAACTAAAGGAATTCATGACCACTAAACTAGCTCTGTGGGAGATCCTCATGGGGACTCTGTGGATAGAAGGCAACAAAGACTCCGAAGGACCAGAGACATCACTCCAAACATGAAACCTACGGATAGCACAGTAACACTAAATCTATATCTTTCAGTAATCACTCTGAATGTAAATGGACTAAATGCCCCAATCGAAAGACATAGGGTATCAGAATGGATAAAAAACCAAGATCCATATATATGCTGTTTTCAGGAGACTCATTTTAGACCTGAGGACATATGCAGATTGAAGGTAAGGGGATGGAGAACCATCTATCATGCTACTGGAAGTCAAAAGAAATCTGGAGTAGCCATACTTAAAAACTAGACTTTAAAGACTGTAACAAGTGATGAAGAAGAGCATTATATCATAATTAAGGGGTCTATCCATCAAGAAGAGCTAACAGTTGTAATTGTGCCCCCAACTTGAAAGAATCCAAATATATAAATCAATCATAAGCATAAGCAAACTTATAGATACTAATATTGTAATTGTAGGTGACTTGAACACTCCACTTATAGCAATGGACAGATCATCTAAGCAGAAAATCAATAAAGAAACAATGGCCTTGAATGATACATCAATGGACTTGATGGATTTATTCAAAACTTTTCTTCCCACAGCAGCAGAATACACATTCTTCTCGAGTGCACATGAAACAGTCTCCAAAATAGATCACATATTGGGTCACAAAACAGCTCTCAACAAATATAAAAGGATTGAGATCATACCATGAATATTTTCAGATCACAGTGCTATAAAACGTAAAATCAACCACAAGAAAGAACTTAGCCTCCAAATGCATGGAGGTTAAAGAACACCCTAATAAAGAATGAATGGGTCAACTAAGAAATTAAAGAAGAAATTAAAAAATATATGGAAGCAAATGAAAATGAAAACATGACCATCTAAACCCTTTGGGATACAGCAAAGGCAGTCCTAAGAGGAAAATACATTGCAATCCAGGACTGTCTCAAGAAGCAAGAAAATTCTAAAAACAGAATCTAAGCTTACACCTCAAGGAATAGAAACAAAGCAGCAAAGAAACCCCAAAGTCAGCAGAAGAGAAATAAGATTAGACCATAAACAAGCAATACAGAATCCAAAAAACTAGTAGAAGAGATCAATGAATATAAGAGCTGGTTTTTTTGAAAGAATAAACAAAATCGATAAACCTCTAGCCAGACTTCTCAAAACTAAAAGAGTACCCAAATAGATAAAATCACAAATGAAAGAGGAGAGATCACAACCACCACCACAGAAATACAATTATTAGAGAATACTATGAAAAATTATATGCCAACAAACTAGACAACCTGGAAGAAATGGACAAATTCCTGGACACCCGCACACACTACCAAAACTCAAAAGGAAAGAAATAGAAAATTTGAACAGACCCATAACCAGGGAAGATACTGAATTGGTTATCAAGAATCTCCCAATAAATAAGAGTCCTGGGCCAGATGGCTTCCCGGGGGAATTCTACCAGACATTTAAAGCAGAGTTAATACCTATTCTTCTCAAGCTGTTCCAAAGAATAGAAACATCTCCAAAGGCAAGGAAAATAAAAGCAAACTATTGGGAACTCATCAAGATAAAAAGCTTCTGCACTGCAAAGTGTCAATCAACAAAACTAAATGGCAGCCAATGGAATGGCAGAAGATATTTGCAAATGACATGTCAGATAAAGGTTAGCATCCAAAATCTATTAAGAACTTACCAAACTCAACGCCTGAAAAACAAATAATCCCATGAAGATATGGGCAGAAGATATGAATAGATACCTTTCCAAGAAGACTTCCAGATGGCTTACAGATATGTGAAAAGATGCTCAACATTGCTCATCATCAGGGGAAATACAAATCAAAACCACATTGAGATACACCTTATACCTGTCAGAGTGGCTACAATTAACAACTGAGGAAACAACAGATGTTGGCGAGGATGTGGAGAAATGGGAACCCTCTTGCACTGTTGGTGGGAATGCAAACTGGTGCAGCCAATCTGGAAAACAGTGTGGAGGTACCTCAAAACACTAAAAATACAATTACCCTATGACCCAGCAATAGCACTGCTAGGAACTTATCCAGAGGATACAGGACTGCTGACTCATAGGGGCATTTGTACCCCAATGTTTATAACAGCGCTTTCAACAGTAGCCAAATTATGGAAAGACCCCAAATATCCATTAACCGATGAATGGTAAAGAAGATGTGGTTTATATATACAATGTAATACTACTTGGCAATGAAAAAGAATGAAATGTTGCCATTTGCAACAATGTGGATAGAACTGGAGGGTGTTATGCTAAGTGAAATAACTCAGAGAAAGACATATCCTATGTTCTCACTCATATGTGGAATTTGAGAAACTTAATAGAAGACCATGGGGAAGGGAAGGAAAAAGATAGTTATAAACTGAGAGGGAGGCCAACCATAAGAGACTCTTAAATACAGAGAACAAAGTGAGGGTTGATGTGGGGGTAAGGGAGAGGGGAAAATGTGTGATGGGTGTTGAGGAGGGCACTTGTTGGGATGAGCACTGGGTGTTTTATATAAGTGATGAATCATCCCGAAGCCAAGAGCACACTGTATACACTGTATGTTAGCTAACTTGACAATAAATTATATTTAAAAAAGTTTTATTTATATTTTGAGAGAGAGCAAGAGCAAGAAGGGGAGGGGCAGAGAGAGAGGGGGAGAGAGAGAATCCCAAGCAGGCTCTGTGTAGGGCTCAAACTCACGAACTGTGAGATTGTGCTCTGAGCCAAAATCAAGAGTTGGAGGTTTTACCGACCAAGCCACCCAGGAGCCCCTAAACTGTGATCTGTTAATGTAGATCTTCATCATGTGAAAGCCATGGTATTTTTTTTTTAAGACTTGACAATTGGGACATGTAGTAAAACCCTCTATCCAGAAAGACGCACCTGTGGGTGCCATATCGTGCTTCATTTCCGGGGTGTGTAATGGGACTCTCAGTTTAGAATCCTGGCAGAACCAGCAAGGGGAGGTTTTTAAACTAGTTTGTATACCCAGCAGTCATCTACTTCAGAAATGTCTGGTGGTAAAAAGTGGATGTGTTGGTGGTTTTAGACAGGCAATAAGGGGGAATTTGTTTGTTTTTAATTTTAGGCATTTTAAACAGCACATGCTTGTGTATTTTAAAAATATTTGCTTTAATGCAACGGTAAATATTGTAGGGGGCAAGGAAAGTTTGCAGAACAGCACATTTGCTTGGGGAGAAGGTTTCCATGGCTCTCCTCTAGCTGTTATATGTTTACATCCCCCAGAACTTTCACTCTGGCTTTTTTCCCAGGAAAGAAAGCTCTGCCCTTTCCCATTCTTCTACCCTTAGTGTGTGTGGGTGGCTTTGCATCTCCTGGGGGAGGGCACTGGGAGTAAAGCTGAGCAGAATGCTCCTTGGCTCCCAGAATCTCAAGCCAAATGGATTTGTTCTGAGCTGGCTGGGTCTCACTTTCTCATAGTTCTGCCTGGAAGGAGATGAGTTTTGGGTATGATGTGTCCTGAAAGCATAAACTCTTTATTAGCACAGATAAATCAGTTGGCTCAGTAGATTTGGGGAGCACTGGTAACATTCATAAATCATTGTGTAGGGCTGTTGGTTACCTGGGAAATACTCAGATTACGATTCCCTGACTTGGACGTCATCATGCTTTCCCTGCCTCCCCTCACGTACGTAACACGGACATGTTTGTGTGATGGTGACGATTTTGAAGGTGAAAGGATTTCAATCTTTAATTTACATTTCTCAGAATAATAGAATGGCTACAATGTGTTGTGTTGTGGATTAGGGAGAAGTCTGAAACTGATTTAAAATCAAAATGAGACTTTGTACCTCAATCTGACATTGCCTCTCTATATTATAAAAACTTCCAGGGGCGCCTGGGTGGCTCAGTCGGTTAAGCGTCCGACTTCGGCTCAGGTCATGATCTCGCAGTTTGTGGGTTCGAACCCCGCATCAGGCTCTGTGCTGACAGCTCAGAGCCTGGAGCCTGTTTCATATTCTGTGTCTCCCTGTCTCTCTCTGACCCACCCCTGTTCATGCTCTGTCTCTCTCTGTCTCAAAAATCAATAAACGTTAAAAAAAATTAAAAAAAACCCCTTCCAATTATGAAATAATGGTGCAGGTAATACCTTGCTATGTTGGTCTGGAGTTACACTTATTTTAATATAAACTGGTTAAGGGCGGCTCAGTCGGTTAAGCGTCAGACTGGCTCAGGTTATGATTTCGTGGTTTGTGGGTTCAAGCCCTGCGTCGGCTGTGTGCTGACAGCTCAGAGCCTGGAGCCTGCTTCAGATTCTGTGTTTCCTTCTCTCACTACCTCTCTCCACTCGTGTGCATTCTCTCTCTCTCTCTCTCTCTCTCTCTCTCTCTCTCTCTCTCAAAAATAAATATTAAAAAAATAAACTGGTTAAAATTTACAACTTGTATTTCTCTGTCTAAAGTTAAATTTGAATGACATTTTTAAGATGTTTTCTTCCATAGCAGGCTTTTGGATTTGTTTAGAACATTTTGATTTTGAAAATTAAGTCTGAGAGTGTCAAGGTAAAGCATCTAATACCAATTTTTTTTTTTTTTTTTTTTTTTTTAGTAATCCTACAACATTTTTCTGAGTGTTTTGACATTGGAAAATTCTTCTGGAAAGAATTAGAGTGGTCAGTGAAAGATGGTAAAATCTGGGTGTTAATATTTGCCACATTAAATCATTTAAGTAATTTATCAGCAGAGTTCTGGCTTCCTGTTCCCTTGTCCTTTATAGAGTCACTTTGAATATTACTCTGCTTCACAACAGGCTCTTCTCTGGGTAGGAAAAACCTTGTCTTCTCTACCTCTGAGTGTTCTGAGAACAAGATATGGCTAGTTGGTCCAGTCTGTGTTACTGCAGCCCAATGATTTTAAGTATTTATTTGCTTAGCAGTATTGCTATCATATAAAATTTAATTGATGCGTGCTTGAAGAATTGCTGTCAGATTTTTGAAGACCTCAAGGACATTTTACAATTTACATCAAAAATGGCTGTTTTAGCACTGCATTTTCCAACCACTTCCCTGATGCCAACCCTCCAACAGCAGAGGGTAGCACCTTGCAGGCAGAGTAATTCTGCAACCAGAGCAGGGAGGCCTTCATCAAGGGCTTCCTTGCCCATACTTTGATGTTTCGTAAACACAAAACAAAATTTTTATTCCGGCTTCTGACAGAATTAGGGGAGCGGTTCGCTCAGCAGCCCAAATGCATCAGAGATGAAAGGAAATAGGCTGGGAAACTACTCCTGGAGCCAGATGAGAAGTAGCTGAATGTGCTGTAGATGAAGAAATACTTGTAGCCCTCTTAGGGTACCCATTTAGAAGCATCCTATTAAAATTTGCTACATAGTTAAAGCTGACATTTTGAACCCTGTCTGAGAAAGTGGGAAACCCTTGTCATGAATAATGCTATGTAGAGCAGTAGATTAGGACTCCTACCTTTTATCTTGCTTTCAATTCTAATGTGGCATTCCATTCTCTGTCACTTTAGTTAAAATGTTACTTGGGAAGGCAGAGGTCATTTGAAGATTGTGTTGTGGCATGTAAATAAAACTAATAGTCTTGGTTTTAAAGTTATACCGCCTCTCTCTGCTTCATTCAACCCCATTCTAAGGCAGAGAGACCTTAAAGATTTGTCTCTGATTCGGGTTTATAATATGTATCCTCTAAATCAAAAGTAAAATGAGGAAAACATTGAAGCAGTCTCATTTTTAATGTTCTTAGTAGAGTTACAGACAGTATAAGTTGGAAAATGTCTGCAATTATTTTAAAATATGCTGATCTGCTTATTTTAATTTCTTCTGCATGTATCACATGTAAAAAACTTTGCAGTATTTAGGAAAAAGTAAATATATAAATGCGAGCTTGCAGGACATAGCAAAAACGATTGAGTTTGTTTCGTTCAAGCCCGTCACCTCTTAAACTAGGCAGGCCAGACCTCAGTCATTGAAGGGGCTGAACGAGCAACTGGAGAAATAAACATCTGCTGTTGCATTGTAGGCAATGCGATCCTGCAAACATATGTGCTATTTCTATTTCTTGAAAGATGGCATCTTCGTGTCCTTTTTCTCATTTATAGGGGTGCATATGGAGAAATGTACACTATTCGGTAGTGGAATGTGTAATGCTGAGTGTTGGGGAGACACTGAGTCGCCCCTGCTCAGCTGTGGTTGGTTGTTGCCTAGAGGGAACACTGGCGGTCTCTGGTCAGATTTTTGTTTTACAAGAGAAGATAATCTTTTCCTATTCAGTAGGTTGCTTTTTCATTTTGCCGATGATTTCCTTCAATGTGCAAAAGCTTTTTATTTTGATAGATTTTTAATAGTTTATTTTGTCTTTTGTTTCCCTTACTCGAGGAGATATATCTAGAAAAGTGCTGCTAAGGCTGATTGTCAAATTACTGCCTGTGTTTTCTTCTAGGAGTTTTATGGTTTCAAGTCTCACATTTAGGTCTTTAATCCAATTTGAATTTGTTTTTGTCTGTGGTGTGAGAAAGTGATCCAGTTTTTCTGGCACCATTTGTTGAAGAGACTGTCTTTTCCCCATTGTTTATTCTTGGATCCTTCATCATAGATTGTATAAGAATGGGTTTATTTCTGGGCTCTGTTCCAATGATCTATGTATATATATTTATGTGCCAGTACCATACTGTTTTGATTACTTCAGCTTTGTAGTATATCTTGAAATCTGGGAGAATGTTACCTCCAGCTTTATTCTTCTTAAGATTGCTTTGACTGTTCAGAGTCTTTTGTGGTTCCATTCAAAGTTGTAAGTTTTTACTTGAATTCTAGTTAGTTAGAGGCACCTGGCTGGTTCAGGTGGAACAGCATGTGACTCTTGATCCTGGGGTTTGAGAGTTCTACCATGTTGGGGTAGAGATTACCTAAATAAATAAGTTAAGAAAAAAAAGAGATTCCAGTTAGTTAATATACACTATAACATTAGTTTCAAGTGCACAATATACATATTTTAATATTCAGTTTTTACATTAGTATGACTGTAAAATGTGGTTCAAAGCTGAGCCACATAGTGTACTATAATTACAATTTTTTGCTTGCACAAATATATTTTCCTGTTTTTTTAAATGTTTTTTTATTTTTGAGAGAGAGAGAGACAGAGCATGAGTCAGGGAGGGGCAGAGAGAGACAGAGACACAGAATCCAAAGCAGGCTCTAGGCTCCGAGCTGTCAGCACGGAGCCTGATGTGGGGCTCAAACTCACAAACCATGAAATCATGACCCGAGTTGAAGTCAGACATTTAACCGACTGAGCCACCCAGATGCCCCTGTATTTTCCTGGTTTTAATAATGGTTTCATTTCGTTTAGTGATACTCTTCTCAATATATTTCAGACACATCTGGGAAATTTCTGGGAAAGGATTCTTGAGAAGTTTTTTTTTTTTTTGATGGTTATGTCTGAAAATGTCTTTGTTCTTCATTCACACTTGATTATTAAAGTCAGATTCTAGGTTGAAGTCATACTCCTTCCTATTTTATTTTGTTTTCAGCATTATTGTTGAGAAAGCCTCTACTTATCTGCACTGCACCTATAGAACCTTCCCATTTTTTCCCCTCCAATCATATGAAATTTCATGATGTGTGTGGTTTTTAAAATCATTTATTATGCTGGTACTTGGGGCATTTGCTAGAGCTTTTATGTCTGCAGACATATCCTTCAGTTTTGGGAAACATTATTACTGCAACCTCATTCCCCTCCTCCCTCCAGGCCACCCCCAACACACACACGCACACACACACACACACACACACACACACACACACACACACACAGACACCGTTTTTCAGGTGTTTCTGACTCGACTCTTCTGCATGTTGGCCTTTCTGGAGTGCTCCTCTAAGTTTATTACCAGTGTTTTGTTTTTGTTTTTTCTCTTTGTTTTTCTCTCTTTCTACTCTCCGTGATGCTGAGATGTGTTTTTCTATTGAATTTATTTCTGCCATCAAATTTTCCAAGTTTTATGAATGTTAATTTCTAAGCATAGCTGTTTTTACGTGGACGCAGTATTCTCTCTCTGAGGATATTAAAATCTTTTTGAAGGTTTTTTTCTATTTACACTGTTTGTCTTTTCACAGGGATGTTTATTTTTCATTTTTATTTGTGTTGGTCTTTGACCTTCATGTTAGAGGATTTCCACACACTTCTGGTGAGCCTTACCACGTTTTTATATTTGAGTGAACCTGTGTTCTGGCCTTATTGACTAGTGGTGGTTTATCTCTGTGGGGTCATTCTGTGTCCCGTTGGGCCTCCTAAATGTCAGAGTCTATAGATTGGCGTGTTGTTGTTGTTGTTGTTGTTTCCCCTTCAACTAGTTCATTTTCCCATAGAGCAGCAGTTTTTAAAACTTTGATCTCCTGGCTCTTTTACCTAAAACAAAAAACCATTAAGGACCTATAGAACAGTTCTGTTTAATATAAATACAATGCAAGTCAGAAATACAAGCTATATGTGACTTTAAATTTCCTAGTAGTCACATTGAGTAAAAGCTTGAAATTAATATATTTTACCTAACACCGTGAATTCAAAATATTGTTTCAACATGTAATCAAATATAAGAAGTGGAGAAATTTTATGTTCTTTTTAATGCAAAGTCTTTGAAATCTAGTGTATATTTCCCACTTACTTCATATCTCAATTCAGATTGGTCCTATTTCAAGAGTTCAGTAGCCACATTATACTAGTTATTATCGTATTGGACAGTGCAGCTATAGAACTTTTGTTGATGTGGGTTATATCTCCCAGTATTTACATAGTTGAAACTAAAATTGAAGTACCATAAAAATAATTACTTCATTTAAAAATAACAGTAGTGAACCCATCACAGGCTAACATAAATAAGTTACTTTACATAAAAGTAAAGTTTTCAAGGCAGAATTTGGTGAGTGACATTGTCTTACATTTTTGAAGATTTCCATAACGTGTAGCTTAATGGAAAACACCTGGATCCTCCTAGCTATCTTTGTTGCCAGTATGTTGCAATTTGCTGTTTTACTTATTTTTATGTTTTTAAAAATTTTTGTAAAGTTTATTTAGTGAGAGACAGAGACAGCAAAAGTCGGGGAGGGGCAGAGTGGGAGACACAGAATCCTAAACAGGCTCTGCGCTGCCAACACAGAGGCCGATGTGGGTCTCGAACCCATAGAACTGCAAGATCCTGACCTGAGCTGAAACCACGATTTGGGCACTTAACCGACTGAGCCACCCAGGCACCTCTGCAATTTGCTGTGTTAAATAAAGGAAGAAAATCTATCCCACTCAGAAAAGTAGTTGGAAAATGGTGGAATATTTTGATAGTCTTTCCAGATAATTGTTGATATTTTTGATACTATACCAAAACGCAACAAGTGATCTAGGTCTTAATTGTTGCAGTGTGGAATCTGAAATCCTATCAATGAAGTTTTCAAATACATTGGTTTGTCTTGTCCTTTGAATGGATTGTTTACCCAGGCATGGGTTTGTAGCATTTTTGACATGCGTTGGTCATTTCGAAAATAGTGGTTGACTGAGTGATGCTACTCTTCCAAATGTTGGCACGTTTCATTATACAGTATCAAAATATCATGTTTGCTTACATCACTATCAGTCTCATCAGAAAAGTCTTTAAGGATGAGGAACTGTCAAGCTCATGGTGGTAGATATAGCTTATCCTAAACCCTAATTTTTGTTTAAAAGGTTGAATTTTGGGGCGCCTCGGTGGCTCAGTCGGTTAAGCGTCTGACTTCAGCTCAGGTCATGATCTCACGGTCTGTGAGTTCTAGCCCCGCGTCGGGCTCTGGGCTGATGGCTCAGAGCCTGGAGCCTGCTTCTGATTCTGTCTCTCCCCCTCTCTCTCTGCCCCTCCCCTGTTCATGCTCTGTCTCTCTCTGTCTCAAAAATAAATAAACGTTAAAAAAAAAAATTAAAAAAAAATAAAAGGTTGAATTTTATTAGTGGCAATAAGTACTTTCAATTGTTATTTTTGAAGTGATGGGCTCACTGTATTGTTTATTTAGAAAATTTCTACCAAATACCCAAATTGGAATTGCCATGGTTTCTCCATCAGTTATTTTTTGAGGTAAAAATGGTGTTCCGTGAAAAAAGCCAGTGGTTCAGCATGCAAGTGAAACAATAGTGTGTGCCTTTTCCTGGAGCTCACACTTATCCTTTATATGTACTTCCAATTTTGTTGCATCGGATATTGAAAAGAGAGGTGATCAGAGGTTGATGTAATAAAATAATTTTTATCCCTTCAAGATCTTTAAGTGAACTCAACTTTTAAAAAAATCTGTGTTTGAAACGCTGAAGAATACAGTGGCTACAATTGTGCGCCATTGTTTTGATCCTTGCTAGGAAACGAGCAGATTTTCCTACCATTGCTTTTGTACCGGCAATGCAAATTTTAAAATGAAAAAGACAAACGTCAAAGTGTTACGAAAATAGGCACAGTTCTGTAATCCTTCCAGCCTCTCGCCATTTGTGGACCACACTTTGAAAACCATAGTGTTAGAGGAGTTCTCTGATCTTCGGCTTCGGGCATAAGCCTGGGTAACCGATGTCCAGGTTGGTCAGGGTGAGGGCCAGGAGAAGCCTTACTCATTTTGAATGCAGATTTTCACTTGCTCAGCTGTGCTCCATAGCTGCAAAGTTTGTAACCCACGTTCACAGTCTCCTTTGCTTTATTTCCCCATAGAGCAAACCTCTAATTTTCCATTTAGGATGAGGGAGAGGATTGCCTGTACAGTGTCAGCCATTTCTTCCTTTTCAACCCTTGCCTCAACCTGCAGGGCACTGGGTGCCTCCAGGTGCTAAATCTTTGTCTGTCTGTTGGCGTCTTGCTGTACTGGCTCAGGTGCCTGCTGTCTCTGCTTTAAGCCAGGTATTATCCATCTACCTGCGTTCAACCTTCCATTTTGCATTGCCATATGTCAGCTGTGGTGATTTGCGCTTCTCTTTGCATGATTTGATATGTTTTAAATTCCTTAATTTTATTTTTTTAAAGATTTATTTTAGTTTTTGAGAGAGAGCGGGCAAGCAGGGAAGGGGCAGGAGAAAGGGGGACAGATGACACAAAGCGGGCTCTGCGCTGAGAGCCGTGAACCTGATGCAGGGCTCGAACTAACAAACTGAAATCATGACCTGAGCTGAAGTCCAGCGCTCGGTGGACTGAGCCACCCAGGTGCCCCGGAATTCCTTTATTTTTATGACAGTGTAGGCATAGGGAAGTTGCCAGGAGGAATGCTTGTGTTCAACTCACCAGGATTACCTAGAAATCATCTCCTTTTGGATTTTGTCTTAGTGTGTTCAGGCTGGTAAAACAATAGTACCATAAACTGGGTGGGTTGTAAGCAATTGTCAGTGTGGTAGGCTGGAAAGTTCAATTATCAGGGCTCTGGCAGATTCAGTGTCTGGTGAGGGCCCTCTTCCTCACTGATGGTTGTCGTCACTGTCCTCACATGATGGAAGGGGTGAGAAACCCCCTTCCTCTCTTATAAGACCTCTCTTCCTATTCATGAAGCTCTACCCTCATGACCCAAACTGCTTCCAAAGGCCCCACCTCCTAATACCATCACATTGGGCATTAGGTTTCAAAATGAACTTTTTGTGGGAACACAGGCATGCAGTCATATACCAGAGTTCAACCGAAGATTTTGATGACTCATCTTTGATTTTATGCAATTCCAAATCCCTACTCTTCTTTTTTTTTTTTTTTTTTTTTAATTTTTTTAACGTTTATTTTTGAGACAGAGAGAGACAGAGCATGAACGGGGGAGGGGCAGAGAGAGAGGGAGACACAGAACTGGAAGCAGGCTCCAGGCTCTGAGCCATCAGCCCAGAGCCTGACGTGGGGCTCGAACTCACGGTCTGTGAGATCGTGACCTGAGCTGAAGTCGGACGCTCAACCGACTGAGCCACCCAGGCGCCCCCAAATCCCTACTCTTCTATGTGTGTATATCCCTGATGCGATCTTATAGCACCCTGCTTTATTATTGTTGACGTTTCTTTTTATTTCTTTCATTTTTAAAAACACTCTATAGTGTCTTCATTATGTTTATTATGTTTCAAATGTAAAAATCTTCCAGTTGTGCAACAGGGGGTCAAGTTTCTGATCTGTCCTGCTATCCTGTTCTTTGAGCTCACTGTTTCCCATCCCTTTTCAATACTTTGTAGCTGTCATTTGAATAAATAGGTCTTGAGAGGGGGATAATTGCCCAGCAGTTTTACTTTTGTTTCCCAGTGTCCCTTTAAGTTTATTCCATGGGGATAGTTCTTCCTGTGTCCTTGGATGGAATGTAGAGCAAATCCCAATACCCTTCTAGTCCACTTGAAGTAATAAAGTGTCCTCCTGTCAGTGGTTAAGAACAATGTAGTTGATAGTCAAAACTTAAAACTTAGAGTTAATGGTTATGCCCTTAGCCCAGCTCAAGTCTGCTCTGAGGATGTCAGTAGCAAGAGGAAGTGGGATACAGCTAGCCTTTCTTGTCTTCCCTCACTTCTATTACTCCTTCCACAGTTTACCCTCAGGTTGTCACACTGTCCTTGGTGGAGTGTGGAGAGGGACGCCTGGCAGGTGTAATGCCGCTGTAACACATTAACACAAAGTAGTGCTGGACGTCATAAGACAAACGTTGGCTCCGAGGGCTACAGTCAAGGTGTAGCCAGGGCTGCTTTCCTTTCTGGACGTTCTTGGGGAGAATCTGTTTCCTTGTCTTTTCCAGCCTTTAGAGACTGCCTGCGTTCCTTGGCCCTTGGCTCCATCCTCCAACTTCCATTTTCTGAGTCGTTCTCCTGTCACGCCACCATCTCTGACTCCCTCCTCCAGTTCCCTCTTCTACTTTGGGAACTTCTGTGATTAAATGAGGTCCAGATGGATAATTTTGGATAGTCTCACATCTTAAAATCAGCTGAGTAGGAATCTTTATTTTTTTTCCTGTAGCCTTAGTCTTTGAATGAATTAGCGTTTGAGGGATTAGAAAATCCTTTTATGAGGGGGCAGTCATTAGTGTATTACCATAGGTAACAAAACTCATGACTAGTATTATTCAATGCTTGTGCATAAAATGTGTTCTCTTCGATGGGCAGATGATTAATCTGACTCTTCTAGGTTTCTTGAGTTCTTGGCGGACCATCTACCCTCTCATTGCTGACGATCTCACTTGCAGTTCTCCTTTTGTTGGTTAAACTTAGCTTCTTCAGCTGCTAAGAACCCGGCAGTTAAGGCCCTGGCCTTCCGTGGGTTCCTTAGTGTATTCACACTGCTGTGCAAAGATCCCCAGTCACTAAATCCCTTTTTTTTTTTCTTGGTGTGGTTAAAGGAGTAAAGAACCATTAAACCGGGTTTTCCATGAGCTCGTGTGGTAAACCCCCCCCAGGCAGTGGTCCACACTTCAGTTTGGATTGTGTCACCTCGAGCTCAGGGTCGTTCACTGGGACTGACTGGAACCCATCATTGCAGCATTAATTTGTTAAGAGTTGCTCGCCCATCAACGTGCAATGTGTGCTATGTCTTCCTTCCCTAAAAGTGTCCTCTCTCAACTATTTTTTGTTTTTATGTCTTTGTTTCCAAACCTTTCACATATCTCTCCCTTTAACAAAGAATGGGTAATTCTTTCAGATTTGTCAAATGTTTACTTCCCCTTTCCAGGAATCCTCTTGAGAAAGCTGAGTGCTGTCTTACCATTCCTTCTGGAAGGCTTAAAAGGTTTGGGATTGGACTAAGGGTGGGGTAAAGTCATACTGATAAGTGGTGCCACCTGGAGCTCCTGTAGAAACCAGCTGGCTTCTTTCACTAATATTCTGCCCCCAGCCTGATTCTTTCAAGCCTTCTCCAGCCTGTAATTGCAGACAGATTGGAATTACGGAAGATAACAGTGAGCTCCTCTCTGCCTGGCAACTCTTTTTTCTTCAAGACACTGCTCAAATGCCACCTGTTTTCTGATGCCTTTGTAGGCAAAGACTGGTCAATCTCTCTTGGAATGCACCGAACAGGTCTTTTTGGGGTAGATGGACAAGACCCAGTCTGCATACAAATCGGAACCAAAAATATGGCAATTAGCATAACTCAATATTCTTTTGGGATATATCCAACATTTTAAACCACAAAATCCCCATTTCCCCAAAGCTATTTCTTCTAGTGTCCATGGGAGAGAGGAGAGTGTTTTTCTCTTCTCTTATCTCTTGTTACATAATTTCTTGTCTGAACTACTGTTCTTACTGGGCTGTATTCATATCTCTGGATTTTCACCTGGGATCACACTAGCTTGCTGAGGAAGCTGTGTGTCACATGGGATGTGTAGTAGAGGAAAGATCATGGACTCTGGGACCCTAGCACCCTGCTCTGGAAACCCAGAACTGCCACTTACTACTGGAAGGACCTCTGACAAGTAATTTGTTCCAGTCTGTTTCCACGTCTATAAAATGATACTTTATTGGGTTGTAGTGAGGATTAAGTGAATTAATACATATGAAAAAATGCTGTTTAGAGTTCTTGCAACACTGATCACCCTTTCAGTGGATATGGCCTCAATTGGGACGATGGTGGTGAGGATACTACCTGGAAGCTTGGGTCCAGAACCTATCTCCTAGGGAAGTTCCTTTGATTTAAGGAGTCCTTTCTGATCAACTACTTTTATAATACTGATGCTTTGTAGTAGGATTATCAAACTGTTAATATCCTAATGTGACTTCTTAGGGCATTTCTTGCATTTAATACATCCAGAGATATTGGACTCTTCTGATATGGGAGAGGGCTGAAGAACTGAATGACACTGGAAAGGAAAGGGAAAGAGGGATTGAAGCCTTTTAGTTTCATCTAGGAGTATCTTGTTTTGTACGTAATTTGTATGTGTTTAATTCCTACACATACTGCTTAACACTGTTGGATTATAGTTTTCCATGTTCTTTATTCTTTTTTTCCCTCATCTTGTGTTCATTTGGTAGTTATGCAATAAAGAATCATTCACTCAGGATTATATTTTCGTTTTGTTTTAATTGCTTGTACATGAGCTTGCTTTTTCTTGCTTAGTACTTTCTTTCTGAGATGTTTCTTGCCCTAAATCCCCTGGATTTTGCATCCGCTTGTGCCCTCTTTGATTGTAGAGAAGGCTTCTCCCTCACCTCTTTCTCTTTTAGCAGAGGGCTGACTACTGGCTTTGTGGCTGTTCAGCAGGGCTGTGAGGCTGGGAACGGAGAAGGTCGACATTTGGACATCGCTCTGCATTCCAAATGTGTGCCGTCCAGTAGTCTGCCTGCATGACTGGGGCTGAGCTCATGTCTTCAAGTTCTCTGTGTAAGCGAAGGGATGGTCGCAGCAGAATTAATTGGCAGGCGTTTCATCATCGGCTCTTGGTGGCTGATGACAGAGCTGTCCCTTTCTGATTAGCTCGTTTCTTTGGCTCAAGACATTTTGTACTTTTGCAAATCTCTAGCATGGCAGTTGTCACTAGTAAGTAACGGTTATGTTTATAGTGTTCTTCACCATAGGATGAGTGACATGAACAGTGAAAACTGAAGGGCGTCTTAGGTGGGACTCTACACCTAATGGAAGGCTAATGTCTAAGCATTTTCAGTGTAATCTAGGTGGACTCATTGGTAAGAATAAGTCAGAATTCTTGACTGTGGTCATGTTGCTTTATTTCCACTTGAAGTGCAAGCTGCCATCAGAACATGACTGTGGGCATTCATTTCGTAAGCCCTATGAACCAATCTTATTACCATGTCTGGTATACCCCACAAATGCAATATGGTTTCCTCCCCAAATTGGTGTACCTTTTGAAGTCCCTAAAAGCCAGTCACACTTAATCTACTACTTTGTGGAAATGGTCCAATTTTGAGGTCTTAAGGATGGGCAAACCGACCTGTAGGTTACTAAGCCTGAGATTTCCACCTCCTAGGGGAAAGCACTGTTAAAGACCTAATGTTTTTAACTTTATATGTGTCTTTCTCTTCAGGCAAGGGTTTCGCCATCTTTAAATATTCTCTGTCTGTGGCTTGCACACTCTTGCTAAAACCTCACGAAATGGTAGAGCCAATGGTATTGTTTAAGCTGTCCTGCCCTGTGGAGGTAACCAAGAGATAGACTGCTTGTGGGTATTCAATTAAGTATGCTTCTAAAATTAATGTACAAAGATAGCATGCTTTGGTTTTTCCATTAGGTTAATGCAGGGGTTTTATTTGCGAATTAGCTTAGTGTACTATTCTACTTATCAACTTCTTATTCTTGAGATATATTAGGATTATTTAAGGGTGAATTTATATTTTAGGTCCACTTTTATTTTTACTTTTAGAGAAGATATTTCAGACACTGTCAGTGGAGAAATGAGGATTGATAAATTAATCTAAGCTTTGCTTCACTGAAGCCACTAACAAAAAGTCGTATCATGTTTTAGTAGTAATTTGTTCTCTTGGGTTATAAGAGGGTTTAAATATGTTGGAATGCCATTGGGACACGTCTAAAACTGAAAATCCTGGAGTGATCAAAGGTATTTGATTAGGTCACAGTGTTTCTGAAGTAAACGCCTTAAACCACTAGATTAATTAGGCATTTATTAAGCATCCACTGTTTTGCACTCTGGGGAGCTTAGGTGAGGGCACAGAGTAGGAGGTAATAAAGTCTTTATGGCTAAAGCCTCCAGAGGCTGTAATACCTCTATTTTTTACATTTCAGTCATTTATTATACTTAAAATTTTGTCGACTCATTCCTACTTCATTTTCAAGAGAATGTTCTTTTGAAAGATTCTATTTTTAACCATATTCCACTTACCTTCATTTGGCATATAACAGAACATTTTCCAAACTTTCAGATCTCCTTCTTGGTAAAGATGGCTTTTATGCTTTCTTAACTCCAAATCTAAGTGGAATCTCCATATTTTTAATACTTACATGACCGATGCATATTTTATAAGTCCTCCCATGCCTTGTTCGTATTATCTCTACGCATTTCTGTCAGACTCCGTTGTCTTCATTTCTCCCCTGTGTTAGTAAAGACGGTAAGTATTTTTGGAAGCAGATACAATTGGTGATTCCTTACAAATAGACTACCATGAGTGAAAAAAGAATACCAGAAGGAAGCAGAAAGGTTGATTTCGTGTGAGCCCACTGCTAGATTTGATTTCAGCCCCTAGGCATACCTGCAAAAGTCTATCTGCATGCTTGATTGAACTTTATTTTACTTGTAAAGGCCACTAATATGTATTAGTTTACTGTGAAAGGATGCTTACTATCATGCAGAAGACTTCTAGAACCCTTTTAATTTCTCTAACCTTTGTATTCTTACATGTGTACTCCTTTTCCACCCCTCTCACCTGCTCACCCCTATTCAGACCCCCCCCCCCATTCTGTTTTTTTTTCTCTTATCCTTCAATCTCTCTGAATAAATAGCTTAAATACAGTTGGATACTTAACATTTTGGCTTAGCATCACAAAAGAGTAGATGTTATGTCCACTGAGTCAAGTCCTTTGAGAAGAAGAAAGAATCCTCTAATTCGTTAGTAATTCTGATGGTGTCAATGTTTTCTTAATACAAAAGATGAGAGGGGCAGAAGGCAAAGAAGTCTAAAATCTTGTACAGAAAAGAAGAATGCCAGCAGAAGGTAACAGTTAAGAAATAACAGAAGAGTGTTATATCAGCAGTTTTATTTCCTGGTTACTCTAGGTGTCTGTGTAAGTTAGGAAAGGATTTCTACTGATCTGGTCACTCACCTGGCTGTCAGCATTCCATCTTAGCACAGCCTTTCCAAACACTGATGGAGGAAAATTAGTATGTTGATTCACATATTGGCTCATACAGGCCACAGCTCAGAAGTGATAGACATCTTTGCTGTGTATTGGCCTAAGCAAGTCATAGCACCATTAGAGAGGAAAGGGAAGTACAGTGTTACCATGGGCTTGGAAGGACCAGAACTGGTATGTTTGTGAACAGTACCGATGTCAGCCATAAGGTGATAGCTGAAGTAATGCTGATAATGCAAGAAGATATGAAAAGCTCTTCAAGCCCGGTCTGAACTCATGAGACACTTGCATGGGTTAACACAAAAAAGCGTGCTGGGCCATGAACTGTATATTTAGCCAGTTGTTGTATGTTAGCTTTGCAGGGACATTCAAGCTCTGTACTTATGACAGGGGTTGTGGCTTGCTATGACAAGAAGTCTCTGTTCTGGTGTATCTGAAAATGCTGGGGCAATGGGGAAGGCAAGAGAGGAAGTTGAAGTGGTTCTGTGGGTTATTCTGAATGTCTTTTCTCTGTGTTGCTTAACTTTGATTTACATTTACAGCAAATGACATGTGTAGCTGTTTTAATTGTTTAGAAACATGAGCACCCGGGGTTTACTGTAGCTTAGAGAGGAGGACACTGGTGTTGGACTAGACCTCCCATAGTGCTCGCTTACTACCTCCTGTTTCACACCAGGAGATCTTGGTTGTTGCCGGTACATGCCCTTTCTCCCTTATCAGACTTACAACCACCTTGAAAGTAAGGATTAAATCTTGTTATTTTGGGGGTCTTTTAATGGGCCTAACATGGTGTCTAATGCACAATTGTTAACTCATGTAGTCAAAAGAAATAATCTCATTTTTCAAGATGTGTTAAAAAAAATAGGCCATGTTAATAAGGACAATCCAGATTGTGCTGTGGTAACAACCTCCAGAGCTCAGTGTCTTAAGAGAGGTTTATTTCTCATGCACATGGTCTTCTGGGGGTCAAAGTGACACTCTAGGGTGGTTTTCTTTTGAGTGTTGGCCCAGCATTCCTTGGATCTCCAGGCTTCCACGATCTTTACAGTAAGGTATGAAAACCCTGCCAGGTTGGACTCCAGCAATTAAATGATTTGTTCCAGAAATGACCCCCTTGAATTGTCTAACTTTGTGGTTACTTGTGGTGGGGTTTAGTTATATATTATTTCCATCAGTTCCTGAAGTAGAGGGATAGAGTATTGCAGAGCGTGAATGGTGTCTGTTATACAGGTGTAAAAGAGTCAGTGGCTATCCCCTCCATTGTCCAGGACTTTTATTCAGCTAGGAGAAGGTGTACCTCCCATACCCACCCTTGTTTCCTTTTACAAACGTAGCTCTCTACCCCTTTTAGTCTTGTAGTGCATCCAACTCCCGTTTATTTCCAGGCTCTTCTCTCCAGCACCCAGCATTTGTGACACATCCAAGAACATCTGGACAGAGCGCTTGTGTTTTCATATGACAAGTAGGTGGCTTGTATTTGAAACTTTACAATGCCAAGAGAAACAATGCTATCAAGTATATGAACTGTCAAGAACTGTCAAGAACATTTCCATCACCCACGAAGTTCTCTCCTGTTTCTTCCTAATTCCCACCCCTCATAGGGACCACTGCTCTGATTCTCTCACCATGGCTTAGCTTCGCTTATTTTAGGATTTGATGTAAGTGGAGTCAGGTGCGTGTGCACGCATGCGCGCACGCACACACACACACACACACACACACACACACACACTCTTTTTCTTTCTTTCTTTTTTTAATCTGGCCTTTTCCAGCCTACTTTTGGCCTTCGTTTTTGCTGTGCTATTAGTAGGCCCCTCCTTTTCATTGCTAAGTAGTATTCCATTGTGTGATTATAGTGTATAAATGATTTATATATTCTCTTATCAAATATCTGGGCCATTTCTAGTTTTGGCAATTATGACTTAAGCTTCTGTGAACATCTTGACGAGGCTTTTTTTGTGGACATAGATTAACATTTCTCTTTGAGAGATAACTACAAGTAGATTTGCAGAGTCATTGGACGGGTATATATGGAACTTAAAACAAAACAAAGCCACCAAGTACTTTACACACTTAGTAGCCATGAATGAAAGTTCTGGATGCTTCACATCCTCTCTAACGTTTGGTGCTGTCTGACTTAACAATTCTAGTAGGTGTATGGTGAGATCTCATTAAGGAGTTACAGCATTATAACCCGTTTTTGTTGCACGTATTTCTTGCACTTAATCTTTACAACCTTAAAAAGGATTCTCTGAGATGTTCTTGCTCACAGCAGGGTAAAGAAGTTGTTCTCTGATTGCTTTCTTCCACCGTAGACAAGGAAAGAATAGAGAGGAAGTTAGGGAGCCACTGTTTTTGCAGTGGTGAGAAAACAAGTAGTTGAGCACCAGGGTGACCTAGGCGGGGACGAATCTGGATTCTTCAGTAGCACAGGTACTATGTGGTACTGGTTCTAGATGCTCTTCTCAATAATTGTAGTCCCTCCTCCCTCCGCCTCTGGTTTGGTTCGCAGAGTTTTGGAAAGCTTTCACTGGCCTTGTCATGCACACTGTCTTTGTTGGAGTGGGAAATGCCACTTTGCAAGATTTAACACCCTCCCCCTAGGTCTCTTCTACATAGGTGGTCGGTGTGGCCCCTTCTGCATCGATACCTCTTCCAATCTCTCTCCAGTTTAGCTCCATTCTTGACACCAGCTGCTCAGTCACCTTCAAACAACCCATGTCCCATAGTTGGTAGTGGTGGCTGTTATTAGAGAGGGAGAGAGAGTGAGCTCTCATAATTTTTCCGGGAGCCCCCAATGAGCCAGGATGTACAGCTCCAACCAGACAACTCTTCAAAGCCCCCTGGATAAGGTCACTCCTGGTATTTCAAACCCCAAGGACACTGTTTAGAGTTTAAGTGCCATCCCAGACACGTGCGATCTGTACATCAAAATAAGAGGAAGTCCAAGCTTACATGCATTTTTTTTGGGGGGTTTGAGAAGAATTCCAACTCCAATAGCACATAGTAGGTATTCAATAAATATTCAGTGAATGGATTACAAAAGACTGTTAAGTGCTCTAAGGTAAAAAGATGTAGTGTATCATGGAAAATTCAAAGAGTAGCTAAAGAAATACTTAAAGCTATAGGGAATATTAACTACAAAAGGGTTTGGGTTAGGAGAATAAAATTGCTAAACAAATGAAGGACATCTAATATATAATGTACTATGTAAAATTTTTATTTTATGTTATATAGTTTATTACATTTATTATATATGATAATACATATATATTTTTCCTTTGCACCGAGTAACTTAGTTTCATGTGTATTTTCTCTCCCATCCACACTTTCAAGCCTCTGGAACACTGTGCCTGAATTCTAGAAACTGATCTCTTGCATGATATTTCTACTAATAATGCAGTCTAGTTCTAAATACCCAGCTTCTAATCTCCCTGAATTAGTTTTGGCTGTGTTTAAAATATCTTAGGAGTGGAGAGGTAGAATAAAATACTGTCTCTAACCATCAACCCGACTTTTCTCTATTTTTAATATTATATTGCCTCCTTGCAATTTCTTATAAACAAAGTAGCGTGTTTCACTTTGTAGTTTTATTCTGATAAACATTCCCAGAAATCTTGGACTAATTTTTCCTAAATAGTTTTTTTATGGCCTATCCTCATTATCTCAAACTGAAGCTTTGTTTTTTTGAGCCAGGGGGAAGAAGAAGGGAAGATTTAGCTTTCAATCTAAGTTAGACCTTATTTGTGCATAGCTTATACTTATAAACAGTGGTCAGTGAGACCTTGTGTCGGTCAGGTGTGTCTTACTTTCATCCAGGTGGCCGTCAAACACTTTGGGGATTGAACTTAGCAATATGTGTAATCGTTGTTCTAATTTTGGTCGGCTCATCTCTTGCTACTTCTTTAGGGAGAACTGGTTATTTCCACTCTCACGTAGGTCCTAGCAGTTCTCTCTCAAAAGGAGGTGAGCTGCAGAAGGTAAAAAAAAAAAAAAAGTACACTTACGGTTTCGAACACACAGTGACACTTTGCAAGGGAAATACTTGGTGATGGCCCGTCTGGAACCCTGTGACATTCCAGCAGGACTCCTTCAGCTCAGGTGGAACCTTGTAGTTGGCAAGACTTGACAACGTGAGCATGCCTCTCAGTATTGTGTGTGCAGTGTCCACTGGCTGGAAAGACCTGACCCAGCATATCTGTCGGTTCAAATCTTGTACACTGCAAAGCCAGCATTGTTCTGTTGTGTCCAAAATGACCTCTGTCTTCTACACTCCCAGAACACTTGTGTGCTCCCTGTGGCTTTCTCTATGGGGCATACTCAGCCCCTTAATCGCATAGACGACTGTATAAAACTCGCTACCTCGATTCATCAGAAGGTTTTTTTTGAGATTAAGAATAACTCACATGTTTTAGTCTTTGTATGTTCTGGTGGTTAGGTTAAATGGGTCATGTGGGATACCTCATTTAATCACAGAGTTTGATTAGAACAAAATATATTTTGTCTTAGTTTTATTTATGTAATTATACTTACCTAAGCCATATTTATGCTACATATTTAATACATTATTACCATTTTACAGACGGCAAAGTAGTTGTAAAGAGGGTAAGCAACTTGTTCAAGATGGCATAGTAGTGGCTGGGCCAGTTTCTGAATACAGACCGTCCAACTCTTTAACCTTAAACACTATATTGGGCTTCATCCGTATGTTCCACAGAGACTGTTGCATTTAGTAGATAATCCACATTTGAATTAGTGCCAGAATTTCTTTAATGTATAATGAGCTAGTGGGTAGAAACTCTATAGCTTAAGATTGAAATGTACATAAATTCTGTCAAAGTAGGCAAATACAGAGATCTGTTGGATAGCTCCCATTACGTGATACGCCTCTCTCATTTGCTTTGGCAGTCCTTCCGCAGAGATGGTAGACTATACATTTCATCTTTACTTCCGAACTACCAGACTTCAAATTACTTTTTCACACTGTGTCCTCGTAGTCTATGGCTGTAATCTTAGATGGTAATTTTTATTTAAACAAAGGAGCTCTTTAGTTTAAAAATTACATTTGTACAGGAAGTTCCAAAGTTGGCACAGAGAGGTGCTATATAGCATTCACCCAGTCTCTTCCATTGGTTTAGTCTTTTTGTTTTTAAATTTTTTTTAAACGTTTTATTTATTTTTGAGACAGAGAGAGACAGAGCATGAACGGGGGAGGGGCAGAGAGAGAGGGAGACACAGAATCTGAAACAGGCTCCAGGCTCTGAGCTGTCAGCACAGAGCCCGACGCGGGGCTCGAACTCACGGACCGCGAGATCGTGACCTGAGTCGAAGTCGGACGCTCAACCGACTGAGCCACCCAGGCGCCCCTGGTTTAGTCTTAAATAGCTATATAATACAATATCAAAACCAGGAAATTGGCATTGGTGTGAAGTGTGTGTTTAAGACTATGTTGTTTTTATCACACGTGGAGTCACGTAGTGACCGCTACAATCAGTACACAGAACTAGTCTCTTCCCACAAAAATCTCCTTCCCGCTACCCCTTTACAGTTCCATCCGTACCCTGTGGGACCTGTACCTTTTTCCTTACAATGAGTAATCTTTGCTCTCACTACGATTTTGTCATTTCAAGAATGTATAAACGGATTCATACATAGGGTATGTGACCCATTGAGATTGGCTTTTTTTCCCCTTACTCTCCACCGTGCCTTTGAGATTTATCCAAGTTGCTGCATGTATCCATAGTGCTTCCTTTTTATTGCTATGTAGTATTCCGTGGCTTGGATGTACCCCAGTTCATTTGGCCATTTACCTATTGGAGGAAGCTTTTGTTGCTTCCAGTTTTTAGTTACTACAAATAAAGCTGTTAGGAACAACTGTGTACAGGTTTTGTGTGAACAAAGGACACAGTCTTCATTGCTTTGGCACAAAAGTTCAGGAGTATTACTGCAAGGCCTTAAGTGTGCGTTCAAGTTTTAAATTGTCAAACTGTTAAAAAAAAATAGGTTGTCAAACTGTTTTCTAGAGTCACTGGACAATTTTGTGCTCCTACCAGCAGCCATGTATAAGAGATTCATTTTCTCTACATCCTCACCAGCATTTGGTGTTACCAATATTGTTTTCCTGTAGCAATTCTAGTAGGTGACATCTCATCGTGGCCTTGACTTACATTTCCCTAATGACTAGGAATGTTGAACCTCTTTTCATGTGCTGATTTGCCCTCAGTGAAATGTTCTCTTCATGTCTTTTGCCCACTCTCTGATTGGATTGTTTTTCACCATTGAGTTTTGAGAGTTCTTTATATGAGTTCTTTGTCTGATGTACAATTTACAAATGTTTTCTCCTGGTCTTTAACTTTGTTTTGTTTTGTTTTTGTTTTTGTTGGTTTTGGTTTTGGTCCTCATTTTAAGCCAGAGGTGAATCCTTTGCCAGGGCCATAATTGTGGATTAAAAAGAAAAAAAAAATGTTGAATAATGTCAGCTCTGCATGCCTTCTATACTCTGTGAGAAATTCATGGTCAGCTGTGTTAGAGGGAAGAGGGTCATCTACTGAAGCACATGCTTTAATTCTCTAGCCCTTCCAGGGAGAGACCAGGAACATGTTCTTTTTGATGTAGGTGGAGAGGGCCATCCACCATTTGTACCAGAGAATATTGCCATTGCTACTTAGTAAAAGAGAAAAAAATCACCATGGATTGCTGCCAGGAAGGGGGATTATTGTCAACTAAGTACACTGAACCTCTCAACAAAGAATCAGCAACGAAGGTAATAAATAAAGGAGATGGCATTGGTACCAGATGATTTCAGACATCTCATGCCTGCCTCGGCTTTGTTCCTTCTAATTAAATCCTTCTAATTAAAGCAATACATTGCTATTAGCTCTAGGTATATTTATAACACATGCCTTGAAATGACATTTACAATGAAGACTGATCTAACCTTTGCTTTTGAATAGCTTATTTTATAGATTTTAGCTTTTATTAAAGTTGAACACTCATTTCATATACTTTTTTCCCCTGCATATACCATAGTATAATGAAAACTCTTTTTTTTTTTTTTACAAGTTCACAAGGATTTATTGATGTGTCATTTATAGCTATGTTTCTATACACTTTGAATGTTGAGACTGTAAATATGCTTAAAATTATAAAATTTACATTGAAATTAGTTCAGTTATATATTTAGAACATGCTAGTTTGAATTATGGAGTAGAAAATTCCAGTTTTCTGCGTGTGAGATACATGACAGCTTTAATATTTCTGCTCTAAAGATTTGAAAATTTCAGGAAAAATTGAAGTTTAAAAAATTTGTCCAGTTTTATAGAACTGCTTAGAGTTTGGTAAGCGATCAATTAGAAATAGTAATCCCAATGGATAATTGGGGTGAGTTTGGACAAATGAGCAGCAGATAATGTTTGCAGTACCCTCCTGTAAATAGAGGCGAAACTGGCACCATACTAAATGTTTGGTAAATCAGGATAGTTAAATATATTTATGCATGAATTCCTGCCAGTTTCCTTGCTCTTATTGTTTCCTCTGAGCCTATTTACTGAGAAACAATGTAACTTTGCTTTCATATTCAAGTGTGCTGTGGCCCCCGTGTACAAGTATTCACGAAGTGGGCGTGATTACGGTTTGGATACAGGTAGAAGATAACTATACTCCTTCGTGTATGCTTTTTTTCATTTTAGAAGAACAAACCCACATGAAAAACAAACCAGCTGAAATATGAAGCTCTGAAACAAAATGTAAAAATCTAGAGTCAGTGTTTTTTGTCTTCTGTGTATTTTTAGAATCTCGAAACCTGCCTTGCTCTCTCAAACTTTTGATAAATCCAGTTGAACTTTTTGATAATAAATAATATTTTATGATGTGTCCATATTTTACTACTTAGCTTCACTCCCATGCATCTTAGGAAAATCAGATCCACCACACCCCTCCACCCCCGGCCAACGTTTTCTGATGAAAATTTTCAAAACTAGAGCAAATTTAAAAGAATTTTATAGGAGCACCCATATATCCAACATCTAGATTCTATTTGTTAAAACATATCATATTTAGATGCGTTTCAAAGTATAGATATTTAATATGTACATTAATTTCAACACTTTTTTTTTAAAGTCTATTTTTGAGAGAGAGAGCAAGCAGGGGAGGGGCAGAGAGAGAGAGAGAGAGAGAGCGAGCGAGACAGAGGATCCGAAGTAGGCTCTGTGCTGACACCAGACAGCCTGATGCAGGGCTCAAACTCACCAACTGTGAAATCATGACCTGAGCTGAAGTTTGACGCTTAACTGACTGAGCCACCCAGGCACCCCTCAACACTTTTATTTTTAAAACCTCTATAGCAGAATTTAGAAATCTTGTGTACCTTAGCTGAGATTTGATAAGTGTGCACCTTTGTGAATAATTGGTATCAAGTTCCAGAACATTATTGTCACTCCTGGAAGTTCTGTCAGTACCTATCTCCCAGAGATTAGTTTGCCGGTTCTGGAAGTTCATGGAAAAGGAATCCTAGAGTATATACTCTTTAGTGTCTGGCTTCATTCATTCAGCATAATATCTTTGAAATCCATCCATAATGCATGTGTATGAGTTGTTCCTTTTTATTGATAAGTATTATTTCCTTGTATGACTATATTAGCTTGTTTATCCACTTATTGTTGGGTACCTTAGATTCAAGACTTTCAATTCCAAGAGATGCATTTTGAAGATTTTAGCTGTAGCATTTCATTTAAAACTCTAGTCTCTTACATGGTTACCTCTTAACTATAATTTTGAAAACTCTTAACATTTGTAAATTTTATAATCTTGATGTTTGGTTGTATGCTTAACATGGCTGGCTGACTTGAGCAAAAGTTTTGCACCTTTAGTATTTAATAATTTCTCCCTCTGATGACCAAAGGACGTTGGTACCTGCTACCCCCTTCCCACCACCTAAAGATCATCTCAGGAAATGACACAGTGAAGCCTGTACAATGTTTATATACTTGGACTTAAATTCCAATCAGTTGTTTTTCTTTATGGAAACAATGTAAAGTTAGTTTTTAGTCTGTGGAACAGGTCGTGTTGGAGTTGTTGGTGGTAATGTTGTTAAACAAGTAGGGTTAGCAAATATTTTTGCAAACGTTTTATATGCCATGAGGATGATATATAAATGCACAAACTAAAGACTAGGGGGAAAAAAAGGCAGATAGCTTTTTTAAAAAAGGTTTTGAAGTTTTTCTGCTGATCATTCTCCTGCAACATCATGAAGTCATTTAATCTGTGTTCTTAAGTTAATCGCACGTTAGAAACTGTATTCAAAACTGATCAGTGACTTTGTCTTTTGAACATCTGACACTCAAGTTTAGGTAAAGTTGGATGTACTTACAATGCATCATAGTTTTAACACATTTTTATATGACTAAAACCTTCCTTCCTGTATGTATTTTTCAGGCTACTGAGATCACTGGCTTACCCAAGAGACTGCCTTTGAACCCTGTTCTTTAAACATTTGTGTGTTTGTAGTGTGGGTAGAAAATAAATGAAGCAAAGTGCCTTAATGTTTTGATTAAGCAAATTTGTGTGGAGAAAGAAGAATTTTTTTAAAGTTTACTTATTTATTTAGGTAATCTCTACACCCAACGTGGGGCTTGAACTCACAACCTCAAGATCAAGAGTTGCATGCTCTTCTGACTGGGCTGGCCAGGAGCCCCATGTTTCTTTAGTAGAATAGAGGTGGGGTGGGGGTGGGGAAGCTGACATCCGATAGAGTATAGCAATTGTAAAATATATATAAGGATGGATGAGTATTTGCCTGACTGACAGTGTTTTACTTGGAAGTGCTTGGGGGATGATAATTGGTAAATATCCGTATACCGTTTCGGCAGGATGTGCATCCCGTTGCCTAAACTTGCTTCAAAAAGACCTCATGAAGTTGGATACTCTCCAAAGCTGTTACAGAAGAACAAAAGAGATGATCAAACTTGTAGCTGCTCAAAGAGAAGCAAGAAGAAAAGAATAGAATAATGACTTTGAAATCCTATAGAGAACTTCAAGTGGAGAGATGATGTCCTTTGAAAATCTGTGCATAAGAGCAACAACAAAATTAGCTTTCCAAGAATTAGAAATTTGCCCCCTGCCTACTGTTTTACATTTTTTTTTTTTTTTACATCGCAAGCTTCTGCAGAATGACTTGCTTTGCTGTTTGTGTAAATCATTTTCCTTTCTGCTCTCTGCTTGTGCTCTTTCTTTTGATTGGAAGCACCCTCCTACATTCAGTCATCTTTCGAAACCTTGTACAGGCATCCCATTGACAATCAAGCCACCCTTACTCCTTCCATTCCTTCAGAATTAATTCCCAGTGCTTTAAGTCTTCTACCTCCTCTGTATCATTTCTGTTCCCTTTACATCCTCTTCTTGTTCATCACTGGTTTCCTGAGAAGTAGTGTTGTAGTTAGTAACTGTCACTGTGCTACAAGCAGCAGCAGAGGCAACAAGAACTGACACCTGGGTCATGTCACTCTAGGGCAGATATGGTTCTTTTTTAAAAAAAATAAAAATATTAATTTATTTTTGAGAGAGAGAGAGAGAGTGAGAGAGCGAGCATGAGCAGGGGACGGACAGAGAGAGAGGGAGACCTAGAATCCGAAGCAGGCTCCAGGCTCTGAGCTGTCAGCACAGAGCCCGATGTGGGGCTCGAACCCACGAACTGTGAGATCACGACCTGAGCCGAAGTTGGACACTAAACTGACTGAGCCACCCAGGCACCCCAGGGACAGGCACGGTTCTAAGCGCTTTACATGAAATATCATTAAAATATGCTACATCTCTGTAGTGTAAGCAGTATTGTGTCTAATGTGTTTCACTGCCTGAGGAGCAGTTATTTTGAATTATATGCTATTTTAAATTAAGCTCATATCTTACTGAAATTTTTCTCTAAAAGGAACATACTGATTTATCCATTA
Source organism: Panthera tigris (assembly GCF_018350195.1). Lineage (NCBI taxonomy): Eukaryota > Metazoa > Chordata > Mammalia > Carnivora > Felidae > Panthera > Panthera tigris. The sequence continues at coordinate 188,716,693 of NC_056667.1, forward strand.
TTTCTTAATACAATTATATACCAAACACTAAAGGCTTTTCCCTGGTCATGTTAAGAAATGTTTACTGAATACACTGAATTCTTGATGTGGATATAGCATTATATTTAATAAGATGTCTCCAAAGTTGAGAACAAAGTTATGGATCTAGAGTGTATATGCTCCTAGTTTCTGTGTACTTGAAACAAGGAATTCTGCAACCCTGTTTACCTTTCACTGCCTTGCCATGAGAGCTTAAATTCTGGAGATCAAGATTAGCGTAGATGATATAAATTAGATTTCTATCTAGTGGTCTCTGTCCTTTATGTTAATAGTGTTGTCAATCTGACCCAAACCGGCTTTTTAAAAACTATCTTAAGTAGTATTAGCAGATGTGCTTATGAAGAAATGCCATAGTGGCAAGGGGTAGAGGGGTTTGCGTGTGCATAATTATAGTGTAATGATATTGTAGGGAGTGGGAAAGAATGGTTGAAAAAAATGCATTGAACTTCGTGCTTATGGAACTTTGAAGAATTTTGGAAACCTATGAATGATTTGAATGGCAAATTTTATAGCAAAGAGGTAATGGGAGAATCTTTGTGGAGATTTGTGTTTTCTAACATCTTCTTTGTTCGTCTCGTCCTACATACGGATATCTTGGTTTAGGTAAGAAACTATATTTTTATATAGTCATTTGTTCCTCATTGTATGTTTCCTCAAAGTTTTCATGCATTGCATATGTATATCTTTCAGCATATGGTTATGTTTTTTTATTTTCTTGTGGGAAGAATATATTAATTTGTGTTATGTGATAGGACATTTTCTATTAATGTTCATACTTACATTGATATTTTAATGTTTTTGTTTAGGAAAATGTGTCAAGTTTTTCATTTTGGAGATAAAATTGATGACCTTGTTAAAAATAAAATCCCTCAGTGCAAGAGAGTTTGTTTATTTTTACTAAGTTTAGAATAAAGGGTGAATAGTTATAGGAACCAGAGGAACTTTAAACAAAGTGTATTTTTAAATGATGGTAAATTTCAAACATCAAAACAGTAGATTAGAGGACAACATATCCCCTGCTCATCATTCTACAATGATCATAGTCCCTTTCAGATTTTGCTGTTTGAGTATGAAAACTATGCCCCGGTATCCTTTGAGTATTCTTTTTTTTTTAATTATTATTATTTCACTGCCAGCACAGAGCCCAATGTGGGGCTTGAATCTATGAAACTGTGAGATCATGACCTGTGTCAGAATCAAGAGTTGGACGCTTAACCAACTGAGCCACCCCGGCACCCCTCCTTTGAGTATTTTGAAGCAAATCTCAGATGTCCTATTTCATTCACAAATATTTCTGTATGTATCTCAGAAAAAGGATTCTTTAAAAAAATGATTCCATGTCCTCATCAGACCTAAAAATAATTCACAGTTTAATATTCTCGATGGATAAGTCAAGATTTAAATTTCATTCGTTCTCATACATATATTTTTACAGTTTTTCTTGAATCAGGATTCAGAACAGGTGCACGCATTGCATTTGATTCATGTCTCCTAAGTTTCTTTGATGTATGGTCTTCTCTCCCTCCCCTTTTTAGTTCTTGCCTTTTAATTTGTTGAGAAAATAGGATCATTTGTCCTCTTTTGTTCTCCAGTCTGTGTTTTGCAGAGTGCATTCCATGGTGGTGGTCAACATGTTTTTCTGTTCTCTATTTCTTTAAATTGATTTTTAGATCTAAAAGGTCAAAATTTTTTTCTTTTAGGTGGGGTAGGAACATTTCATAGCTGTTTTGTATACTCCGGGAATCACATAATGTAGTTACTTTTCACTGTTTGTGGCTATAAATGATCATTGGCTGGAGCCATTGTTTCATTGAGTTGGCAAAATAGCAATATTCCATTCTTTATTTATTAGTTGGAACGGTACTAAAGAGAGATTTTCATCAACTATTTGCTTACCCTGAAGGACAGGATTGTAGAGAAAAGGTGAATTTAATGCTTGGTTCTTTCCATCTTTTTACTAGTTCAGAAAAATGGGTTAGTTCCCTAGAATCCTCAGAAATGACTAGGTATTTTATATATATTTTATATATACATATATATATATATACACACACACACACACACACACATTCTTATGAACGTACAGATATAAACCTATTTGGATTTAATAGTTACTATTCTCTTTGCTGACGTTTCCTCATCTTTTAGCCAATGGGAACATCTTCAGGTTGATGGTGATGGTCTTTTAAGGCTTCTTTGCTTTCTGCTATGACAAAAATTTCTAGATTCATCTTGTACCTTTCCTACCCCAGTCCAGGATCAGATGTTGTCCATGGAGCTGTGATTTCTTTCAGTGGGAAATAGTACCTTGAGAACCATGATTTGGGTGCTAGAAGTGGTGGTTTTTACTAGATTGGTCATCATGTCTAGGATTTTTCAGTCGATAGGGCTAAAAACACATCTGTGTGTGTGTGTGTGTGTGTGTGTGTGTGTGTGTGTGTGTGTGTGTGTGTGTACCTCGTGAGTTTATGAATTTCCAATATAGGGTTATATTGTTTTACTTGATTTTATATTTGCATCTCTTCTCTAACGTATCTTCCTAAAAATTAAAATGATTTGTTTGAAAATGCTATCTGTTCTTCCTTAAGAGGTAGAGCACTAATTCACAAGTTTTGAGGCTACATGTTGAAAAGGAACTTCAAGTTCACTCTCAATGAGGGGTGGACATCTGAGAAGTGTTCCATGTGTTACAGCACTGTAGGGAGTTTTTAAAGACCAGTAACTAGAGAGAATAATAGAATGGGTACTGGATTGAGATCTGGCTCTGCTAATTTACCCATTGCTTGTTTCCTTGTCTTATAAAAAGGGGTAATAATAATCTACATTCCAAGCCTTTTATGGAAGATAATAAATGTAGAAATGCTTTGTAAATTATTAATGTATCATAATAGAAATCATTTTCCCATCTGATGAAAAAATAATGAGATACTCTTTGAACTGCTGGACTTTTGATTAACTTTTTTTGTTAAGATTTGTTTATTCTTGCAGGGCATATTTTTCTTTTTTAGGTTGCTAGGATAGTCTTCCTAATTATCTTCTTTAATGGATCTTCTTCTTTATAGTCAAATGCATATGTTTGTAGGCTTTTCTTGAGGTGAAGAGTTGATGGCTTAAATATTTGTTTGGCTTAAATATTAAATATTTTTGTTTTAATTAATTTATAAGAAAGTGAATATAGAAAGGATCAAAGCCAATGGGACTTTTTCATCAAAGCCTGTTGCTTATTTTTTTTTTTTATTTTTTTTTATTTTTTTCAACGTTTTTTATTTATTTTTGGGACAGAGAGAGACAGAGCATGAACGGGGGAGGGGCAGAGAGAGAGGGAGACACAGAATCGGAAACAGGCTCCAGGCTCCGAGCCATCAGCCCAGAGCCCGACGCGGGGCTCGAACTCACAGACCGCGAGATCGTGACCTGGCTGAAGTCGGACGCTTAACCGACTGCGCCACCCAGGCGCCCCGCCTGTTGCTTATTTTTGATAATTTCTCATTTATCTAGTGTCATGGAGTACTATAGACCCCACAGGTGTACTTCTGTGTGTGTATATGTAACCTTACCTTGAGTAGGACCTAACTTTACAGTGCTGAATTCATAACAAGGAAACAAATGGCAAGTACAGGTCAAGTTAGTCATCTGGATATGAGTGTTACATGCTTGGTGTTGCTAGGCTCCTTTATCATCTTTATTTGGCTCACAGAGCAGGCTTAGCTAAAACTCCAAAGGCAAATTCCAATCCCACCCCTTTCAATTATTCTTGTTATATTCCCAAACAGGGTTTTGCTTTATTTTAATCTTGGCGCCATGTTGACCCACTTGAGATCTGATAGAAAAGTGGCCAGCGTGACTTCTCTTAACTGTAGTGGTGCTTGCTTGGCCCTGCCTTTAAGATCCTTGTTTTTATTCTCCTCCTGCCATCTCGCGCTCTTCAGGCCATGAAGTAAACCTTAACTCTAGTTGTATAGGCTTACATTATTCTAGTCTAGATTATTTGCGCTTAACTTTCTAAGTTTTCTTCCCATGCATCAATGATAATTTTTTGAAACCCACATTTTGTTGTTTTACAGCTATATTCTATCCCTTTCAGCATATTTAGCCAGTCCTTGGAATTGCCAGTGGCCTTGTGTCTGCAATCTGGGTTTCTAAAAACCCCTTTACAATTCTCCATGTAGAGATTCACAGTGACCATTTGCCTTTTAGTAACAATTATGTCTCTATAACTATTTAAACGCTGTTGTTATCTGTAACTATTTCTAGTATAAAGTAAAAGAATTATATTACAAAGCCTTGGAAAATAAAGGACATAAACCCATTACTCTTTCAAACTCCCTATTGGTAATGTTTTTTCTACCTTGTCCCATTACCATTAAGTTTTGTACATTGTTGTACTGGAGTAGATTTTCTGTCTTTCAGACTCAGGCTCCAATAAACTCATGATAAACAGAAAAAAAAATTTATGTACCCTTCTACAGGATTTATAGAAAGGCAAATTTTAATGTTTATTGTCTATTTTCATGGTGAGTAATTTTTTTTAAGATAACTACATTCTTTAAAGTTTTACAAAGTTTCCAAGTACTGCACTTCTGTCCCATTAACAGTTCATTCTATTTCCTTCCAGATTTAATGGAACCATCAGTTTAAAGAATGCATAACATCTGAGATGTATGTATAACATGTTGAATTGTTTCCCTATTAGTCATATGCTAATATCTAACATTTTTACTATGGCCAACGGGGTGAATATTTTTGCACACACAGGCTTTCCATGTTTTGGATTATTTGTTTAGAATTCCAGAAATAAAGTAACTAGGTTCAAGTACTATTTTTATTACCCTTGATTTAAATTCCTCAGCAGCCTTCCATGAGGGTTGTAACAGTTGATGATTCCTTTAGCAAATTGATTAGAGTTTTTTCTTTTGTATAGTTTCTCCCTTACCACTCCCCCCCGCCGTGCACAATTTTCCTTTACCACAATGCCCCCCGCCCCGCCCCACCTCATTTCTTTGAGGTTTAATATTTCCTTTAGGTTCAGAACAGTTCAAGTCACTGCTTGAGAAGGCCCGTGGGCTTTTGGAAAAGAGAATGAACAATTTACTGCAGTGGGGCAAAAGAGTCGAAGACTGACAGGAAGAGGTGGGGGGGCGTGGCAGAATAAAACTGAAATAGATATTCCAGCTTTTTGGCATTCTTCCTGATAAGCTGTCTCTAAGCTGTAAAGGTGTCAATGTCCTATGCTAAGGAATAACCTGTGACTAGGTTTTTAAAATAAAAAAGTGAGATCCTTAGCAATCAAGCTGTGCATCTTCTGATGGAAAAATTTAGAAAGCATCAAGCAATGGTCTCTAAGTTTATAAAGAACAGACTATGACTTGTATATTGAGGATGTTGTAACTGGGTTTCTTAGTTAGGAGCCTGCTGTGTCAGTTATACAAAAAAAGTGGAAATTTGCCATTCCCCAGCAAATTGGTAAAGAAGCTGCATTGCTAAGCAACCCTGCTAAACTTATTAAATAATTTCATGGATAGCATCCACTGCTTTATGTAATAGTCATTAGGCACATCAATATTTGTCTGAGTGAAGGGGGTTATGTGTAGATAAAGAACCAGAGTCAGGACCTAGCTCTGCGGTGTGGTGAACTGATATTCATACATGGAGTATCACCGCTCACTATATTTAAGCTGGCTTTAGCTAAGTGTAATTTTGTTATCTAGAGCAAACTGGACTTCACAGGTGGTATTTCTGTCAGTGGTTCAAGACTAGAGTAAGGACATTTTACAGAGTACTAATGAAAGTCGACATGTTGAATGTAACATTAAACCATTTCATTATTCTATTGTCTCTGCCATCAGATGCTATGCTAAGATTTTTTTGGCTTCCAAATGACTATGCATTAATTATTCCCCAGGCTTAGTATGCATTCCTTGTCAATGCTTTGTTCTACAGTACTCAATCTGTAACTTGGTGGGGATGAGAATATATCATTCATAGCAGGCTGTTTTGCAGAATTTCAGACTCATTGAGGCTGACGGTATCATCTTTTAATTGTAGGACCCAGTCGACTCCTCTTAATTAGGCCTTTAGGTTTCCCCATTGTTAGTTACCCAGCCCTGACTTGGGTACCCATCAGCCATATGTCCTTGGCAAATGTCTTTTTAACTCTTCTGTGGTTGGCTTTCCTATCAGTAAGTTATAAATCCCAGTTTGCTGTCCCTGACAAATTGGTGCCAGTAGTATTCTGGGAAGTCTAGCTAGTTAGTGTGGGCAGGGATCAGTCAGGCACCAAGTCTTAGGGTTGAGACTGGGGAAGCTGAACAGTAAAAATCTTTTCTCTGTGGGGTAGAGGTTGGAGTGCAACATTGCAAATATAGTCTTAACATTCAAGTCTGATTCAGATAGGCATTTATAGTAGAAGGTGGGGTAGAACCTAAAAATCAGATATTCTAGGTGTTTTTGTTAGTTGAAAGACCACAATATCCAAAAAGGAATTTTTAGGAAACTGTAATTTTAATGAGGATGAAAACAACTATTTTTATTAATAATTTTTGTTCAGTACTTAATCTGTACCGGGTACTGTGGTAGGTACTTGTACACATATAATCAAATTAATTCTGTTAATGGCACTTTTTCAAGATTGGTGCTGTTGTCTTTATCAGATGGGGAAACCAACACCAGAAAGGTTCCATGCTGTTTGCCCAAGTGGGGAGCAGGAGACAGGGATTCAAGCTTTCAGAATCCAGGGAGGATTGTTTAACAGCTCCCACAGTCTGACCTGTGTTTCTTGTGTTTGTCCTTCCAAATGCCCTCCTTGCCTGCCCTTCTCACCACTCTTGTCCTGGAAAGGATAGTCACCCTCCTGGACTGACCGTAACAGGTTCCCTTGCCTGCTGGCTTCCAGAACAGTTCAGCCAGTGTGAAGTATAGTGAAGGGAGAATGTATGGCAAAAGAGAGTGGACAGAGTAGGTGGTGTCCTGTTCCCTCGCTGACAGGTTGGCTATGTATGTCCTTACCGAGGGCCACCCCTCCTGTCAGGGAACCCTTTCCAGGATTCTGTTCTCTCTCCTTGTCCCTTGAGGAAGCGGTCAGTTCTTGGTGTTACTAGACCTGGCATATTGCCCTGCCCCTTGTTGGTTTCCAGGGACCCTTTGCATATATTTTATTAAATTCTCGTGACTTGCACTATTGTCCTGTGCCACCTCTTCCTGACAGAACCCTGACTGATACACTGGTTCTCCAATTTTGAGCAAATGAACCATATTAAGATGAGTGTCTGAATTTTAGGCAGTCAGCAAATATGAAGTACCTATAGAGGATGAGGCACTGTGCTCGGTGCAGTAGCCTGAAGAAGCAGGAGCCATGGACTTTGCACCCTGTGGGAAAAAGGTTATCTAGGAAAACCGGGCATTCAAAACTATGATAAAAGGCAGCATGGGCTGAGTGCAACTTGACTTCAGAGCTGGAAAGCTCTATGACTGGCAGCAGAAGGGATGAACAGGTGCTTAGCTGGAGTTGATGCCATTTCTTCAAAATGGAAGAAGCAATTTTCAAGCAATTTTCAGAGCTAAGGGCTTCTGTGAGGGACTAGGAAGGGGGCAGGTGAGATGCACGCTTATGTTGCAAAGCACTTTTTTTTTTTTTAAGTAAAGTTTTTATTTTAATTCAGGTATTGTTAACATACAATGTTACATTAGTTGCAGGTGTACAATATAGTGATTCAGCAATTCTATACATTGCTCAGTGCTCGTCATGGTTAGTGTAGCTTTAAACCCCGTCACCTATTCACCCATCCCCCCACCCACCTCCCCTCTGGTAACCATTAGTTTGTTCTCTATAGTTAAGAGTCTGTTTCTTGGTTTGTCTCTCTCTTTTTCCTTTGTCCATTTGTTTCTTAAATTCCATATATGAGTGAAATCAGATGGTATTTGTCTTTCTCTGACTGGCTTATTTTGCTTAGCATTGTACTCTCTACTCCATCCATGTTGTTGCAAATGGCAAGATTTCATTCCTTTTCATAGCTGAGTAATATTCCATTATATATATATATATATATATATATATTATATACATATTCCACTATATATATAAATATTCTATTATATATATATATATATATATATATATATACACACACATTCTATTATATACACACACACACACACACACACAGCACCCCACTTTTTTATCCATTCATCTATTGAGGACACTCGGACTGCTTCCATAATTTGGCTATTGTAAGTAATGCTGCACTGAACATAGGGGTCCATGTATCCTTTAGAAATCATGTTTTGTATTCTTTGGTTGCTGGATTAAAGGGTAGTTGTCTTTTTAACTTTTTGAGGAACCTCCATATTGTTTTCCACAGTGGCTGCACAAGTTTGCCTTCCCACAGGCAGTGCATGAGGATTTCTTTTCCCCAAATCCTTGCCAACACTTGTTTCTTGTGTTGTTGATTTTAGTCCTTCTTACAGGTGTGAGGTGATACTTTGTTGCAGTTTTGGTTTGCATTTCCCTGATGAGTGATGTTGAGTATCTTTTCATGCGTCTATTGACCATCTAGATGTCTTCTTTGGAGAAATGTCTGTTCATACCTTCTGCCCATTTCATCTTCTTAAAAAATTTTTTTAAAATGTTTATTTATTTTTGAGAGAGAAAGGGATGGAGGGAGGGAGTGAGGGAGGGCTGGGGGAGGGCAGAGAGAGAGGGAGACCCAGAATCTGAAGCAGGCTCCAGGCTCCGAGCTGTCAGCACAGAGCCCAATGTGGGACTTGAACTCACGAATGTGAGATCATGACCTGAGCCAAAATCAGACGCTTAACCAACTGAGCCACCTAGGCACCCCCTGCCCCTTTCTTATTTTTGGGTATTGTATAAGTTTTTTCTATATATTTTTGATGTTAACCCATTATTCAATATGTCATTTGCAAGTATCTTCTCTTGTTCAGTAGGTTGCCTTTTAGTTTTGTTGATTGCTTCTTTCTGTGTGCAGAAGCTTTTTATTTTGATGTAGTCCCAATAGTTTATTTTTGCTTTTATTTCCCTTGCCTCAGGAGACATATGTAGAAAAATGTTGTGGGGTGCCTGGGTGGCTCAGTTGGTTAAGCGTGTGACTTCGGTTCAGGTCATGATCTTACCATTTATGAGTTCAAGCCCCGTGTCAGGCTCTGTGCTGACAGCTCAGAGCCTGGAGCCTGCTTCCGATTCTGTGTCTCCCTCTCTCTCTGACCCTCCTCCTGCTTGCACTCTGTGTCTCTCTCAAAAAATAGATAAACATTAAAAAAATTAAAAAAGAATGTTGCTATGGCCGATGTCAGAGAAATTACTGCCTGTGTTCTCTTCTAGGATTTTTATGGTTTCAGGTGTTACATTTAGGTTCTTAATCTATTCTGAGTTTATTTTCATTTATTGTGTAAGAAAGTGATCCAGTTTCAGTCTTCTGCATGTTGCTGTCCAGCTTCCCCAACACCATTTGTTGAAGAGACTTTTTTCCCATTGCGTATTCTTGCCTCCTTTGTTGAAGATTAATTGACCATATGATTGTGGGTTTGTTTCTGGGCTTTCTACCTTGTTCCATTGATCTGTTTTTTTGTTTTTAATCTTGATTTTTTGAAAAAAAAATTTGTATCCAAGTTGGCGTTATATTTGTGGTTCTTCATGCTTGTGAATAAAAACTGGTTTGAGGTAAGTAATAATGCCTAGACTAGTCATTTTTTGGAGAGGAAGCTGGTTTTGAGTATCTATTTACTCTGTATGTCAGGCCTGCAGTTGTGTTTGGACACACCATGGTTGTAATTCATACTCTTGGTTTAACAACACTTTCATATATAATTATCATTACTTTGTAATTGCAGCAATAAAATCCATTCTTTGGGAACTATTCCAGTATTTAGAATACTGAAAATAAGTGTGCTTAGTACCAGTTGTCACAATGATTTTTCCAATGCTTGAATTTCTAAGAAATCAGCTTCTATTGTACTTCAAAACAAAACTGATGTCTAATAAAATTCTCTTTTTAGAGATGGCAGCTCTTTGTAGAACCTGAAAAGGAAAACTTTAAATCAAAAGGAATAGTCACAGAAAAGATTTAATATTCTTCTATTTAGAATTATGGAGAAGGAAGAAGAAATCATAAAACTTTCTGAGAAAAAAACAGCCTGGAGCCTTAAGGATATGCTTTGCTTTATTTAGAGATTAAATCAGTACAAACATAAACCTAGGGGTGGGGTGGAGCTCTCTTAGTAGAGAGAGAGAGAGAGAGAGAGAGACAGACAGACAGACAGACTTTGTCAGCCCATTTGTTCCTTGGACTCCTCTTGGTTTACAGTATTTCTTGGAAAGCTATGTGGAATTGTCTGTAAGCCTGTCTCTACTGAACTATTGGTCTGTTGGTCTCTGCTATACTTAGGTCCTGGCGTAATGGCCCAGACTAAAGCCATTGGACCAAAGGAGGAGGGGGCCATGAAAAGAGAATGTAAGCAGTGCAGGCAATTAGTGCATGGGTAGACTTTTCCAGGCCATTGCATAAACTCAAAATTGGTTATAGTGCTGCTTTTTATTAACTATGTCTAGGAATTCAATGATGTATGCTTTTCATAGTGAGTAATTGGATATTATCACAGGGAAGATTTCCAATTCCACACCATGATGACATGGAACACTCTCTGTAGTTGGTCCATCATGATACTAGGAAAATTTCTGATTGCTGCCAATTGTAATGTTAGCATAAGGATGTCTAGGCTGTAGCTATCAAAACATGAATCTTTTTATCTAGAGATTGAGAAAGCTATTTCGTGTGGTAAGACAAAAAGACTGTCTCCATGTTCTTCTAGAGAATAGTATAATTTCATTGATTTGTCCATCTGTTTCCAGGGATTCAGCTCTTCCGTCCCTGCAGTGAATGCTGTCTCCTTGTCCTGGACTTTGTCCCTTATCGCAACACTTGACGCTATCGCTTGAATATTTCACTGCCACCTCCAACATAGCTCCAGTGTCTAAAATAGAAATCGTTATCTTCCTGCAAATTTGACTCCCTATGTAACTTAAGAGTTGTAAGGATGCTGTTGATCACCTACTTGTTCAGATTAGGAACTGCAAGTTCTTCTGGATATCTTCCCCAACAGAAGTTCATACATACAGATCTTTACATGAAATTCAGGGCTGACTACTTAGCTCCTCTTGGAGCCAATCCAAGGATATGACATTAAAAACAAAAACAACCCTGACAGGATGAAGTCAGGGGCCCACTGTGCAGTACTCTGTGTGTGGGTTAGTAACACCAGGTTAGTTGTTGGTCCTCCAAGGGAGACTTGTCTTTTTCTCTGCTCCTCTGTTATACAGAATTGGATAATTCTCCTTGCTTGGTAACCTTTGTGTACCCTTTTTTTATTTTTATTTTTTGAGAGAGAAAGAGTGGGGGAAAGGCAAAGGGAGGGGTGTGGAGAGAATCTTAAGCAGGCTCCATGCCCAGCATGGGGCTTGACTCGGGACTCAATCTCATGACCCTGAGCTCATGACCCTGAGCTCATGACCTGAGCCTAAATCAAGAGTTGGCCACTTAAGCTACTGAGCCACCCAGGCACCCTTTGTTTACCCTTTAAAACTCAGCCAAGTCATAACTCCCCTAAAGTTGAAATTATGTCTCCTGGATATCTGTTTTTCAAATGTCATGTTATAGTGTTATTTTTTCATGAGGACACATTTCTCTATTTAGGGATGGAAAGTTCTCCGAGGACAGAGATAGTTCTTTATTTCATGATCCAGAGAACAAAGGCTACGTATCCAGCAAACACTTTTGGTTAATTTTCTCCATCTTTCTCCTTCTCTATTCTCTCTCTCTCTTTCATCTCTCTTTTTGGCATCTCAACCCTTCATGTGTGATCTTCTCAAATATTTTTTACATACCAAAGTAAACTCTTAATACTTATTGCTATGTTAAAATTTGTTTAACGTTTATTTATTTTTGAGACAGAGAGAGACAGAGCATGAACAGGGGAGGGTTAGAGAGAGAGGGAGACACAGAATCCAAAGCAGGCTCCAGGCTCTGAGCTGTCAGCACAGAGCCTGACGTGGGGCTCGAACTCACTGACCGCGAGATCATGACCTGAGCCGAAGTCGGACGCTTAACAGACTGAGCCACCCAGGTGCCCCTTACTTACTGCTATGTTAACTGAAAGTACAAAAATAATTCCACTGTGATTATTATTTTTTTTAAGTTTTTAAATTTATTTTGAAGGGAAAGAGAGAGAGAGAGAATGAATATGAGTGGGGGAGGGGCAGAGAGAGACAGAGAAGGGAGAGAATCCCAAGCAGGCTCTGCACTGGCAGTGCAGAACCCGATTGGGGCTGGAACTCAAGAACTGTGAGATCATGACCTGAGCCAAAACCAAGAGTTGGATACTTAACCAACTGAGCCACCCAGGCACCCCAACACTGATTATTTTAACAATAAATCTGAAATATGTTGTCTTTTTCAAAATTAGAAATCTCTCCCTATAGGTGATTTGAAGAATTCTAAAAAATATTTAATTGAGCATTTATATATACTAACTTATTAATAAAAGAAAAAGAGGGTTTCCCTTAGGATTATTTCTAAAGCAGGTTTTTTTCCCTTTGAGAATATGTAATTTAAATTTATTAGAATACATTGAATCACAACTGAGGTTTATTGTACAATAAATCATAACTCATGTGAAGAGTTGGATATGCATGAATTTGCGAGATATTCTTATGATAATTTTACAAGACAAAAATACTCCTCCCCAAAGAACTTGGAAGTAAACATAAAATGGCAGTTATGAACCCCATTTTTAAAGATTAGGGGTCAGGAAAATTGTGTTTCTGCCCTTTGCTCCTGCTTCTGTAAGATACAGATACCCAGTGAAAGTGGTTGATTTGACCACATCTTAAAATCTTGGATGGTTTTTAGGCATTTTTAGGCATTATTTATCCAGAAGTGCTGGTGCCTTTTGATTCTGGACAGGATTCTGGAGAATTCTTATTTGATGTTAAAGTTGTGAGAATGTGAATGGTTGAAAGTCATGTGTATTTGAAAACTACCCATACTCAGTCCCTGAGGCTGAGATGAAGGAAACTGTCACTTCATTGACTCTATGGTATTTGCTAAACAAATAAGTAAGGTTGGGAAAACCTCAGGCTCTGTGATATATATAAAGAAAATGCAGTTCTTTGAGCACAGTAATTTATTAGAAAAAAAAAAAATAAAGGGTGCCCATTGATCTGTGTGGAATTTAGGCAGTGACTTACGTATTTTCTTTACTGATCCTTTTCATAACTCAGATTATTCAAGAGAAATCCTCCTATCTATTTATTTTCCTCAAGCACCTCCCTAATGATGTGAAGGGGAAAAGACATTTTTGGCTTTATTGGTTTCTTAAGCAACAACCTGTGCTTCTGCTTAATATGAGCCATCATACAAGGAATTTTCCTGTGTATCCGGACTCCAGGCCTTTTAAACCTTTGCTTGTAGGTATTACAGTTCATCAGCTTAGAAGTTCGCAGTCAAATTTGGGTTAACTCCCTCAGACTCAGCTTAATAGTCCATTTTTGTGGGAGTACTTTAGTACCTAAGTATTTATTAAATGATGATTGTTAATGAGATACAAAAAAAAAAAAGTGATCATGTGATTTCTTTTGGTTCAATAGAGCCACCTACATTTCACTAAGCATCAAAGGTGGGTAATTTCAAATTCCCAAAGCATCTGAAGAGAATACTTCAATCATGCTTGTTTGCTCTCTGAACTTGTCAGCATAACATGATTGAGGTTTCTTTTCTGGATAGTCAAAGTCTTTTATGTTTGTTTTCTCAATGGTTTTATTATTAAGAGTAACTGCCACAGCGTCTCTCTTTTTCTTCAAGGAGGCTTTCTGGTTCTAGCCAATGCTAGAATGGAATGTTGTCTGCATCCCAGAAACCCTCAAGTGGCCCTGCTAAAATTCTTTTCCCCTGATCTAGAGGACACCAATATGCTGAATTTGTGACTATTATTCCTTGATTTTCTTTACTACCTAAATATAGAATTCTAAACAGTTCAGTTTCTCATGATTTTTGAACTCTAAATGAAAGTACTCATAACAGTTTTTTGCCAGAATGCTTTCATTCATCATTGTGAAATTCATCCATGTTATTGCATAAAGCTGTAGTTTGTGAAGTTTCATAGTTATGTGAAATTCCCTCAATAATATAACAGAGTCTAGTTAGTTATCCATTCTCTTGATTGTTTGCATCGGTTTGAGTTGGGGGCTGTTCCGAGCAAGGTGCAGTGAACATGCTTACGCAGATATCCAAGCGTGTAAGTGGACTGTTTCCCTTAATGTACAGATGAGTGGATCATAGAGTTAGACTCATTATCCACTTCACCAGACAATGAAAGTCGTTTTACATATTAGTTGTGCCAGTTCACATTTTCATCCTGGTTCCTGAGTCCTTAAGCAACTTAAGCAACTTGCTTAAGAATAATAAGGTTCCTCCTTATTATTGTCCTTATTACCCTTATTATTATTAGTTACTGCTTTTGCTATTTGGATGCGCGTGTAGTGACATCTCATTGTAGTTGTAATTTGTGTTTCCTGATAACCAACAGTTCTTTTCACATGTGTATTGGCATTTATTTGGCCTTTTCTGTGACGTTTTTGTTCTTGAGGAGATTTTTTATCGGGTTTTCATTTTTTAAGACCTTCATTATATAGTCTAGGTATCTGGTCTTCAGATATTGTTGTGTTACCAGTCTATTCTCCTGTTTTGTGGTTTGTTTACATTTTATGATTAGAAGTTTAATTAAAATTTATCTTTTCCCCTGTGTTTTATGCCGTTTGTGTTATATTTGGAGACTGAATTTTCAATCTTGTTATTTCTAATTCGTTGAAAAACTTTGGGTTGGACTTGTGTGAGTTCTATGAAATAGGACTGGAAGAAAAATTGCCATATTGTGCTGTCTCTAACCCAGAGTGCTACAATATCATAGTAATATCTAATTGTAAATTGAAGACATAATTTAGAAATAGACTTTAAATGTTTTTAAGGGCTGAATTTTTAGAACTTTAAGAGGAGCAGGGATAGAATATTTAGTGGGTAATTAAATAACATATATATGTGGTGGTAAATTATAGTTTTGTTTTTTTTTTTTGAGGGGATAGTGTCAGAACACTTAAAAGTTGTACAGTATTAAAAGGTACAAATAATGTAACTGATAGCAAGGCAGAAGATCTGTGAAGGGAGATGCTAAATTTGGGTACTAAGGTATAGCACATATGACATGACCCAAAACTCCGGAGTCTATCTTCACATTACTTGTTATTATTTATTATTATGATGTGTACAATATTATACTTTCAAAAGGATTTAAAATTTTTATGTGTATTTGGATAAGGTGACTCCACAATAGTAGAAATCTTTCAGTTTCAAAGGAGAGTTTTTGTTTTGTTTTTGTTTTTTTGTTTTTTTTTCTTTTTTGTGAGGCTACGCTGGTATTTAGAGAATGCTGGTCCTCAAATTTTGAACACATTTTTTGAGTTACACTCACAACCATATAAATTATAGGTACTTGATGCATTAGTTTATTGATAAGAATCCAGTCTCCTGTCTTCGTCACCACAATATTTATTTTTAAAATAAAATTTCTTTAGGTACAATTTACATAAAACAAAATGGACTTATTTCAAGTGTACTTTTAGAGTTTTGACAAATTTATATATTCCTATATATCCATTATTGTAAATTCACCAGTGACATTCCATTGTTGGGTATACCGCATTTCAGTTTGTAGTTTTCCGCTCTCATGAATAAAGGTGTTGGGAGCTTTCACGTACGAGTGTATTTTTAGGTATGTGTTTCATTTCTCCTGGGTAGCTACTTAGTAGTGACAACTATGGGTCAAATGACAAGCATTTATTTAGCCGTATAAGACAATGCCAAATCCTTTTCCAAAGTGGTTGTACCCTTTCACATTCTCACCAGAAGTATGAGTGTTCTTATTGTTTGACATCTTTGCCAGTACTTGTGTTTGACATGTTGAGTCAAGTGATGGTGAACATGTTCCTCAAGATGTTCCTATCTTTTGCCCATGTTTGATTGATCTGTTTGTCATTACTGGGTTTTAGGAGTTTTTAAAATACTATTTGGTTACAGGTCCTTTTGTCACATTGTCTTCCAAAGACAGCTTCAAAATTGTCATGATAGTGTCATTACAAGTGTTTGACTACTTGGTCGTTTTGGATGTATGAGTCTTAAACTACCCCTCCACACAGCAGGGTTTCTAGTTTTTTACTCGATGGATGTAGGTGTGTGGGGGACAATGAGAAACAAAGAAAGGTTGCTATTATTATGGCAAAAACAAAAAAGTCTTAACACTTTGAGTTATATCTGCTTTTAAATTATGAGCACAGTTCAGTTGTGTAAATACTATGTGATCTTGATAGACATCTGTCACAGCTATGTGTTTCTTCATATGACATCCAGATTCTTAGCATAATCTCTCAAACTCTATGTCAGCTTTAGGTGAATCTTAAAAAAAAAATTGTTCAAGGAGACCTGATGTCTGGGGCTAGTTTGACCTCATAAAGCACTGGTTCTTATATTTGAGGGCAAAGTGTGGAGACTCTGCTGACAGCAATGCATTCTCTTCCTGGATGAAAACACACATTTATGAATGTGTACATACATGGGTGGTTTTGCATCAAATCCTACTGAGCTTTATGAACCTTTGAGGCTCATCCAAAGACCCCAGTTTAAAAACCTCTGGAATAAATATTTCTCTTCTCTGTCTTTCTGGGCTGCCCACATCTTCACTGCTTTTCAAGATGCCATATATATATATATATGTATACATATGTATATATGTGTGTATATATATATGTATGTATATAATCATGCAGGCCTCTTTACCCATATCATTTTATTTTATATATATATATATATATGTATGTATATATGTATATATGTATATATGTGTGTATATATATATAATATATTTTATCATGCAGGCCTCTTTACCCATTCTGCAGCCAAGTCCTGATGTGAGACTCCTCTTGCAAAATGTAAAGCTTGGAAAAGAATGGCGAGCACTTGCTTCTCTGTTAACTTAGGGTGGGTTCCTGCCCTCATCCAGTTCTCTTCATAGAAGGAAGACAAGATCCCCTGGACTGAGGAAAACTATCTGAGCAAGAAAGGGTTATGGCAACTTAATATAGGTTCCTGAATAAAAGGGGTTAGTTTCTAGCTTTGAGGTAGAACTATAAACAAAAGGATTTTTTTCCTAGTATCGTGGTTGAGTGCATTTATTTTGGGGTGTTCCTCAGTGAGAGACCTTGAGTACCGCCTTGGTTAACTCTGGCCACCTGACAATGACTGTGCTGGGGAATAAAACTGAATTTAGTGACATTGGGTTATTCTGCCATCTTAGCTGACTTAGTGATTTCCGGTGCTGTGGAGGTTATGGTAGTGTTTTTTTATATCCATATAGTGGGTTTTCCTTTCCACTGGAGCATGGATAAGGGGGAGGTAATTATAAAGGATAGCTATGCACTTAAGTAGAGATTTTGGTAGGGGCCTTTTGAGGGAAGTGATTTGTAAGGAACTGGAAATCAATGTTGGTCATAAAAGTGTTTTTTTGTTTATTTTTGGAGTTTGAAGCCTAACATTTGAATAGGAAGAAGTCCTTTAATTTGTGTTAGTTTCTGGGCACAGTGCCCAGTTTCTTGATGGGGTTAAGTTTATCCATGAAAAAAAGTGGTAGATTTTCAAAGCCCTCAGTGGACCGAGCACACTGTCAAATACAGAACAGAACTCTGGGCGACCTCTCCGACACAAGAGGACCTGGAGATACACTGCTGTGGAGTAGCAACTCCAAGAGAGCAGCACCACCTTTCCCCCTGAAATCATTAGATTTGTTGCTTTTACTCCTGGTTGTACTGCCTGTGGCTCTTACTCCTGGTTGCGCTGACTGTGGCTCTTATCTGAAAGTACTTATCATGACTTCAGAAACTTGGCATTTCATTTGTTGGAAATATGGATCTCTTGCTGTTGATTCTTCTGTAGCTCTGTAGCTAAGTTCCTTCTCCAGTTACCAGTAAATCTCTTCTCTTGGATAATTCTGTCCTGAAGCATCACTTTTACATTCAAGATTGTAGACTGCCCGAGGCTTCAGTCAACTCCTACCTCTCCCTAGAGTCATGTGATACTACGTAAATTTCTATGTCCTCTGCTGCTTGCTTATTCAGAACCCTGTCTTCTCTCCGCCTAACTCTGCTTGTCTGTTCTCCTCAAGTTGTGCCCTTTGCTGCTTTCCCAGCTGTTTTACTCTTGCTACCTCCTAAGTAGAAAAGCCATTCTGCCTTGCAAAAGTTTTAAGCACACTTTCCTTATTTCTGTGTTCCGAAATTATGCATCATTTGTTCATTTTTATTCAACACGTGTTAAGCCTCTGTATGCAGCCTATTAGGAGTTGGGGGATATGAAGATAATTACAAAGTGGTCCTTGTGATCATGACCCAGGACATGCCTATGTTTAACTGTTCCATGATGTGATGAGCATTATGCTAGCTGTGTGAACTTGTCCTGTGGGGACACAGAAGAGGTGGTTCAGTTTGGTAGGGAGCCTTAGAGAAAGTCAGCGTATACATCTGTATTAGGTAACAATGCATAACAAAGCATCACAAAACTCAGCAGCTTAAAACATGGAGCGGTTATTGTTGCCTACCAGTCTGTGGTTCTGCTGGGCTGTTCTGGTTTCTTCTGTGTTTACACATTTGCCTACAGTAAGCTACATGTTGGGAGTGTCTCTGCTGGTCTTCACTGAGCTCTTCCAGGCATTAGGGGGTCAGCTGAATGGAGACTGAACTGGAATGTTTTTTGCTGGGATGACTTCTCTCTGGTGGTTTTTCCTTCTCCAGCAGGCTAATCTGGGCTTTTTCTCATAACAGATGACCTTCATGAATCAAGTAAAAGTACTCAAGGCCCTTTGAGTTCTAGGTTGAAAACTGTCACACGGTCATTTCTGTAGCATTCTGTCCAATGCAGTCACAAAGGCAGCCAGTATTCAGAAGAAATGGAAATAGAATCCACTGTTTGATGAGAAGTGCTGCAAAGTTGGATGGCAAAGGTTGTGGGTCCAGAGGGGAACAATTTGGGCCATTTTTACAATCAGTCATTGCACCGCAAAGGAAATGACTTTGAATTAAGTCTTTAATGGGTAACCAGGCTTCCTTGAGGTGGCAAAGTGGGTAGAAGGCACTTCAGGTACTGTTTGTGTGCCCTGCCTTCTGACACTGAATCTCTCACTTTAGGCTGACCAGAAAGGCTTGGGCAAATACCAAACCTTCATGCATCGCTTCTTCATCATGTTTATAATGGATAAGCTTTAAATGGTTAAATGGTAATGGCTCCTATGTCCTCTTACTCGACTTCTGTGCCTCTGTGTCTTAGGCATGTTCTGAAGCTCTGAGGTTACAGCATGGGTTGTTGGTATCTCTGGATACTCAGTGTTGAGTGCCCTAGTCTTATGAATAATTTTAGAATTGCATTTTGGGGACCAGGGTCAAGTGATTGTCGCAGGTTGAGTTCAAGACAGTACTGTGTGACCCACATATTACATTGCATTGCTCCGTGCCTTGCTTCTCTTGTTAGGAGTATAGAGATCTGGAGGAGAAGGAGGAAACTCCTTCAGGTGTGCCCCTTATCATTTCACACTTGTTAACACTTACCCCACTATACGAGCTGTGATTCTTATTTCCTTCTGGAGAAACTGAGGCACTATGAAGAGATTGTAATTGGGTTGATTGCTTTATGAAGGCTGTGTGATTCCTTTTTTTAAATTAAGGTTTGGTTGTGATAGGATCTACCTGTTCAAGTAAAGACGTAAAACAAATGAAAACATGATTACTCACTTACATATGAATATTTGTCTGAAGATTATATTAAGTGGCAAAATGAATTGAAACACTTCTTCACTGTACTTAATTTTTAGTGTATGATCATAATATTTCTCTATTACATTATTTTGATGTGTGTCACTAAGCCATGGCTGCATGCTACTAAAATCTCCAGGAGCCGAAAATACTTAATTTTTAAAATTAAAAAAATTAAGATCTTTTTGACAAATACACATTTGATTCTCATATTTTCTATGGCTTGAGCGTTCAAGTGTTTACTGATACCTCTAGATGCAAAGCCCTGCATGAGACGCTGTGGATGATAAGTGATAACTTAGCCACGATCCTAATCTGTCTGGCAAAGAAAGACCAATGTGCGACTATTAAAGTGCTTCACTATTGGCAGATCATTTTTTCTGATTGCTAGATGACATTAATTTTCCATTTTGCATTTGGGATATGCTAGAATTTTATACTTTGACCTTTACTCTAAGATACTTGGAAGACTAAAAGCTTAAAAAGAAAAAAAAAAAACAACCCTATTAAAATCTTTTAAGTCAAAGTATCTCAGAAGGGAAGAGGCAAACTAGAGTTGCTTTATATAATGAGTTTATATTTGAGTACTAGGTATGATGTCGGTTTGTTCAGTTTCTTTCACATTCCCATAAATTTCTTAAGTTATTGGATTCTGCAGCTTAAGAACATAGAAAGGATTGGAGTGCCTGGGTGGCTCAGTCAGTTAAGTGTTGACATCTGACGTCTCAGAGCCTGGAGCCTGCTTTGGATTCTGTGTCTCCTTTTCTCTCTTTGCCCCTCTACTGCATGTGTGCTCTCGCTCGCTCTCTCTCTCAAAACAATGAGTAAATCTAAAAAAAAAAAAGAACATAGAAAGTATTATTAATTATTGCTATTAAGTTTTTAAAACCTCTCTTGGTCTTGGTAAATAGCCTGAACAAAAAATTCTAGGAGTGTCTTCACTGTTTATAACCACTGTGCAAGCCATAAGCCTCTTTGGAAAGTGAGTGGCTGTTCTTTTTTGCCAATTAACTCAAAGTTAGGAATGGTAAAAGGAAAGATATTGAGTAGCCTCCAGAATATGCTTTCAACAATTTTTTCCTTTCCTTTTCAAACCTTGGAGAGTTTGATACAGGTTAAGCAGAGATTGACAGATGCCATTTTCATCATTAAATAAATTTCTAGAAATTACAGGTAAAGCTTACATGAGTTTCACATAATTTTTATTCATTTCCATTATATTGACTTCTAGTATTTAAAGAAAAATTGGCTCCAGGGTCCAACAAATGTGTCCTATTTAAGAATCCCAACTCTTATTTCCAGGGCATGATCTGTTACTACCAGTGTGTCTGTGGGTATTTTATTCTTTTCTAATAACTTATGCAAAGAAATAGTCAAGTGCCCAATCAATTCTCATGATCTTTGCAGACACTTAAAAGCTTTATAGATATTAAAATGCACTACCTTGGTTCCATTTCTTTGGGCGTACGTACAGCAAATGTCTTAGTCCTTGAAAGTTTAAGTAGTCAAGCCAGCTATCGCATTGCTCCAGATGCTTTAGCATTCTCTGGCTGTAATAGCAGTATGGATATGCTGATCTCAGAAAATGCTAACTCCCCAATTTGCATTCTTAGACATGTTACTGCTTTATTGAGTGTTATCAAATGCTCTTGACCTGAAAAGTAATCGATAGCAGAAATTGTAACGTCCTATTACTTCACTGGAAGAATCCTAGTCATTTTGACAAAATTGGACAATTGTGGTATTTTACCTGAACTTAATATTTGGCTCCTAAAAGTAGCCCCAGGAACTCATTTTCTTCTGTAATCTCAACCTGTGCTTTAGGCAGCTGGCACTCATGAGAGGATCCCCTGAAATATTCTGTGTGAAACAGCTGGCTGGCCAGGAGTTTCTCACTCAACCACCAGTGTAACCGGACAGGGCAATCAAACAAGTGAGGTGGGCCGCATGAAGGCAATGGGAGGTGGTGGAGACTGGCCAAGAGGAGAGGGCACAGCGTTCGTGTGCACGTGCGTGTGTGTGTGTTGTGTACACACGCATATACAACACCATGTCCGATCCAGCTGATTACACTGGAACGCAAGCCCACTTTTGACAGATTGGTTTTTTTTCCTCCCCCCAAGAGGAGCTAGAAAACTAGATTTCTATGCAAAATTTCCCATCTTTAAAATACTGTGCAAGTCAAAATAAAAATAAATTCAAAAAATACCGTGTAAGTCAAAACACTTCTATGGGTCAGGCTGTGGTTTGCACTGTGGCCTAGACTTTCTTACATGTGGAACGTGGTGTTGAGACCATTTTATCAGCAGCTTCAATACCTTTATACATTATTTAGTAATGGCATTGAAATAACATCAATCTGTCTTTATAAACAATGGGTACTATTTATGAAAAAGATTACAATACAACCACCTATGCTCAAGTCAGAGTTCCTTTTCGCACGAAGCATAGACTGACAACCATTACTGTATAATTCTGGCATTAATTCTGTCTTTAAAAATGTTTTTTTAATGTTTATTTATTTTTGAGAGAGAACGTGAGTGGGGGAGAGACAGAGAGGGAGACCCAGAATCCGAAGCAGGCCCCAGGCTCTGAACTGTCAGCACAGAGCCCAACCGGGGACTCGAACCCACGAACCGCGAGATCATGACCTGAGCTGAAGTCGGATGCTTAACCGACTAAGTGACCCAGGTGCCCCAATGCCATTCTCTTTCTACTGTTAGAATATTCTGAGCTAAATCCATTTTCTGTCTATGTGGGGGTCTCAAGGCAATGTGGTTCTATTTGAAAAAGCCCCTACAAAATAACTCACCTCCAACTTTAAAGCTCCTTGAATAAGGAAGAGGTGTGAAGTGTGTGCCCATTATTCTCAGTGAGGTCTTTAGATAATGTACTTCCTTTTCATCTGTTCCCCTTAGGGAAGATGCCGTTCAACATTTTTTTGGGGGGGGGGTATTGGGCCTTCTAAATTATAAATTTCCATCGCCTGTGTTGTTTTCCTTGGTCTCAAGGTTTTTTCCCTTCAATCAATAGTTTCCATTTCAACCATGTTGATTATTTCAATTAACCATCTCCTTGCACCTGGTCTCTGCAATTTTTTAAAAAAGTGACCACTGGATACTTCAAGTTTCCTGAAGTGAAATGTCTTTCTTTCCCATCCCCAGCTACTAAACATTTAAAATATCTAAAAATAGCTATTTTATTGAATACCTATAGTTTGCCAGGTAATAAGCAAAGTTGGAGGGGAGTATGAAAATAAATAAGACATAGAAATGTATGCTCTTTAAAAAAAGATGCTAATTTACTGTTTTGTCAATACTGTTTCTGGAAGGAGTTCAGACAATGTATAATAAATCCTTAGTAGATCAAGCCAATGTCTAGTTAAGTGCTGATCTGGGCTCTATAAGGTTACAGAACTATATTTCTGAAGTGACTACTTCGGTACTAAATTTTGATCCCTTAAATAAGTTGCTGCTTTTTGTGTTCAGTGATCTCCCCACCACCACCACTACTATCCCCCCAGTGAAATTTTTTGTCTCATAATTTCTTTATAGAACATAAGTTACTAATTCGGCTAATGATTGCAATTGCATATTCTATAATTCCTAAAGAAAAATGCTGCAAAAATGTAGCTTAATCTTAATTCTGTATAAATTTAAAATACTGAATTTATAGAGCATGCAGTGTTGTTTTGTGGAATATGTCAGAAATGAAGGCATTAATCCTCAAGTTGTCATACAATTTTGGGAGCAATTTGTGTGAGTTTAAACCCTAATGTCCTTCCTTCCCAGAACCTGGATACTTTCTTGTGGTTTCATGGTTGTGTGGATGTTTGGGCCAGGGCACATTGCCAACTAATTGCCTTGCTGTTCCTGCAGGTCAGGAATCCCCTTAGATCAGGCTAGTAATTGGCAGTTACTGTTCCCAGTAAAAATTGGCAATTTCAATAACCTTCTAGGCACTCCGTTCCTCTTCAGTCGTCCCTTTGTTGAGTTATCTTAGAAACAGGTGGTAAGCTTTCCTCTTCCCTCATCTCACTGGCACCCACATTCTTTTGAATGTCCCAGGAAAGGGTTCGCTCTAGATGGGAGTATTTAACTTTTCCACCAGCCATTATCCTAGTGCCGATGGATGATTTTTCCGAAATGCAGCTGTTGAAGGCTTTACTGTCTCCCTAGCCCACTGGAGAGCCCACCGTCTCTATTTGGAATGTAGTACTCTGCTGTAGGGATGTTCGAACATTGGGGCTCAGAACCTCTTCCCTCTCTTAAATCCTTGGGGACCTCAATGTGCCTAAGTTTATGTGGTTTATATTTATCAATATTTTGGATTAGACGTTAGAATGGGTGCACCTAAAATATTAAAACTTCTTTCATAAATGAGCCCATTACATGCTAACACAAATAACATTTTTCTGAGAAGTAACTTTTTCAAAGCAAAACCCTTAGTGAGGAAAGTGCTATTTTACATTTTCACATCTCTTTAATGTCTAACTTAATGCAAGGTGGTTGGAATCTCCAGTCTCTTTCTGCATTTTGTCAGTTTTCATAGGTTCTTTTGGCTGATGTTTATGAGGAAGGTTAGAATTTACACAGATAATGTAGTTGGAAAATTGTGTATGTTACTCTTTAATATTATACCAAAACTTGACAACTTCTTTGTAAAGAAGAAACTGAAAACGTATTAATGAATTTTATATACTGTTAAATAAAAATCCATTGTTTATCTTGCATTTTGAATGAATTTTTTACTCAGATGATTTCATGGCATCATACATTGTCTCCTGGAAAATATTGGTAGATATTATGTAAATATCACCACAGTTTGTTGTTGGTATCAGAATTCTCACACTCCTAAGTATCAC
Organism: Panthera tigris; assembly: GCF_018350195.1. Taxonomy (NCBI): domain Eukaryota; kingdom Metazoa; phylum Chordata; class Mammalia; order Carnivora; family Felidae; genus Panthera; species Panthera tigris. The sequence goes on from NC_056667.1 coordinate 188,741,508, forward strand.
CACTGATCTCATCAGAACTGTCTTTAAATATTGGGAAGCTGTCAAGCTCGTGGTGGGGGAATACAAGATACCCACAATTCTAATTTTTGTCAAAAAGCTGGAATTTGACTAAAAATCCTCTCAGTTTCCCTTTAAGTGACAGATTTACTTTATTTTAAAAAAGTCTGTACGGAGTACCTGAAACTAATATAGCACTGTGTGTTAATGATACTGGAATTAAAATCAGCTTAAAGTCTGCCAGATACCAAAGTCTGGAAAACCATAGTTTGTCTATCATTCTTTCAAGTAAAAATGTTCCATGGAAACAGCTATTTCAGCTTGCAACCTAATTGTACAAAGTTTTTTTTTCTTTTTTTTAAAGAAAATTCTAGGGGTGCCTGGGTGGCTCAGTTGGTTGTGTCTGACTTCGGCTCACCTCATGGTCTTGGGGTTCATGAGTTCGAGTCCCACAGTGGGGGCTATCTACTGGTAGCTGGGAGCCTGGAACCTGCTTTGGATTCTGTGTGCCCCCTCTCTCTCTTTGCCCCTCCCCTGCTCACACTCTGTCTCTCTCTCTCTCAAAAATAAATTAAAACAATTAAAATTCTATATCAGAAGGGCTTTATGCATATTTCCTATTTGGTCACATAGAATATTAGAGATGTATATTCAAGAGAGGAGATTTAATGGGGTGCCTCTGTGGCTCAGTCGGTTGGATGTCCGACTTCGGCTCAGGTCATGATTTCGCGGTTCGTGACAAGTTCGAGCCCTGTGTTGGGCTCTGTGCTGACAGCTCAGAGCCTGGAGCCTGCTATGGATTCTGTGTCTCCCTCTCTCTCTGCCCCTACCCTGCTCATGCTCTGTCTCTCTTTCTCAGAAATAAGTAAACATTAAAAAAAAAATAAAAAAAATAGAGAGGAGACTTAATAAAATTTGCAATGCTTATTGTTTCAGTGAAACTGCTTTTTGTAAGCTGGAAGTCAGTTGTGAAAATAAAATGAGTATTCGTAGTGTGCAGTGCCTCTACCGTTCTTCATGCTAAGGCATCAACAGTTTTACCCAACCTCAGTCCCAAGGGCAACATATCCTATATGGCAAACTATAATCATGGAAGTAGTTATGACATCTTGGACTTCCTGAAAAGGTCTGGGGGTTTCTGACAAGTCTGTGGGCCAACTTTGAGAACTGCTGCTCTAGTGCACATGTCCTAACTGCGTAGGTTGCATTATGAGATGCTCACTCATACTAGAAACATCATTGTTGACCCATGAAGCAGAGCTTTGCTACTTTTCCTCCTTTATCCAAGCACCCAAATTAAGCAAATAGTTATCTTTACATTAACCATAGTTTAGTCATTCCTTATTTAAATATTATGGGAGTAAGTGGGATGAGCCTAATCCAAGTTGGAACCTCAGTACCCTTTTTCCAGTCTGGTCCTACTTGTTGGCTCACATATCTGTTGCCATCGTTGCCCATCCTTTTATGAGTTTCCCTTATCTTTTTGAGGTTCCCAATAGCTTATCCTGAGCTCTGCGTTGAGATAGCTTTCTGTTGAATTTTAATACTGTCTTGGCAAAAATTTCAATCCTGTCCTCTGTTGGAGTGTCAGTACTTATTTGCTGAAGTTACGTCTATACTGTGAAATATAAGGGTTAAGGTTAAGTCTACTTCTAGAAGCCACACTGTATTAAATCTACTGACTTTTTTTTACCAAATGAAGGAAATCATTTCACTAATTATTCTGATTTTAAAATGTAAGTGTGAATTGACCTCAGCTTGTAAATTCCAGGTGTGGTTCTTTTACTTACCAGCTCTTGAACCTTTTATGAGGTGTGCTATGTCCCTGAGCCTTATCCTCATCTGTGTACAAGTGTTAGTAATGTTTACCTGTAAAGACTAACGTCATTATGTACAAAGCAGCTACCAGAATGTGTCACGCATAGTAGATAACAACTGTTTTTAAAATTACAGTTTATTAATTGGGAACTTAAGCCTTTACCAGTTCTAATTTTAGCGGTCACATCCATTGTCACTATTCTAGAATGAAACGGTGCCCTCAGAATAGTCGTTTTTTTGGACACATGTACATGAGTTGAAGTTGGAGAAAACATTAAGTGTACAAGTAATGGACAGCACATCTGAAACAATGAGAAGTCTTATTTTCAATATTCAAACATGACAGACTCATGTTGTTCAAACAATAGGGTCCCTAATTTGGTGGAATTTTTATTTGATTCACAATCTGAGGTTAAAATTATTACTTTGACACGATAACCTTATTAATGACTTGTTCATTGGTTAGTTACATCAATGGACAGGTTTTATTCTGAGAATCTCTGCTTTTTTAATTGAGATAGCTTCAGGTCTACAACATGCAACAATATTTGCATGTGTTGTGAAATAATCACCACAGTGAGTCTAGTTAACTTCTGTCATCATAGTTACAAACTATTTTTGTGATGAGAACTTTTAAGATCTAGTCTCTTACCGACTTCTAAATACACAGTTCAGTATTTTTACCTACAGTCATCGTGCTCTGCAGTATATCCCTGAATCTCAGATTCTTTATTCAAATCTCAAAGGTAGATGACAAGGCAGAAGATGTCTGGGGTGATAACAATGAATATAGAATAAAAACATCAGTTGCTTGTGCACAGACGCTAGATTTTTTTTTTTTTTTTAAGAAAGGGAGAAATACCTATATTTCATCTGGGAATATCTATTGTGTTTGTGTATACCAAATGAGCTGTAGAAGTTGTGGTCTATGAATACGAAAAGCAAATAAAAATCTTGGCAGCTGGGGCACAACTAAATGCTTGCCACTCTCCCTGTAAGTTAGTTATTAAAGGCAAACTTTTGATCGTTGATCTAATGTGGTGAAGAATGCTGATTTTCCTGTTGGACATGATAGTGAAAGGCAATGCAGCGTATCAAAGCACTTACAATGAAAGGATATTTTTATTTCTACTTTTAAAAATTGATTCTGGTTTTCAAGGAACTTTCCTTATATGCGCATATTGGCCCTGTTAAAATCTGTTTTGAAGAACTTAAGGCAAATAGCTTCTGAGAATTTGGACTCATTAGCAGGGCTTAGTCCTTTGGCTGTATTTCCTGATAATAGTTTTGTTGGGTATGTGAATGTCAGAGAGCAGGCATAGTAAGAATTTGTCTTCTCTGCTCATTAGTGAGTACATACAGGATGAGGTAGAATGAGGCAGACCAAGGACTAATCAGTGTATTTTAGCGCTCTCCCCTTTCTTTTTTACTTTTTCTTCTTGTTTATTGGGCATTAGTTTAAAAGCCTGTGTTTAATAGGAACTTTGGCATATGTAAATATTTGATGTGAGTATTTGCTGGGTTCAGTTTTCATTTGCTTTTTCATTGCCCTTATGAAGAAGACTGGAGAGGATGTCTGTACTGATTTAGAAATGTTAAGAATTTTGGGGAGTGGCTTTTCAGTATCCTGCAGTGTATTAATCATGTTTATGGCTGTGACGTTCTTGATATTTTTTTGACTTTGTTCTTTAAGCCAGGCTTTTAAAATTCTTTGAAAAGTACAAAATGTCCCCACTTCATTGTTTTAAAAAACGATTAAAAAGTATAAAATTTTTGAAAGGTGTTGGTATAGCCTTGAAGGATAGGCTGTGGCTATTGACCATATGGAAGGCGGAGTCCTGTCCAGGAATGCCCCACCCTACAGCTGTTTGGCTCCCCTTGAAAGGGCTTACGGGGACTCTGCCAGCAGAATAAGGATATTCTTCCTGGCATGGCTCTTCTGTGCCATCTGGTTCAGAGCTGTGGCCCTACACCCAATGGCAGATTTTCTTACTTTGGAAGCAGTGAGCCACATTCTTCAACCGGTGGATAAAAAATTCCAACCATTCCAACTATCCATGCCTATAACTGCTTCTATTCTACACAGATCACAGAGCATCAAGTGCCAACTCTTTAGACCCAGACTCAGGAAAATTGTGTTATAATCCTGGCTCTGCCACTGGCCAATCTTGTGACTTCAGGGAATCCGTTCACCTACTCTGGGCCTCAGTTTCCTCAGCTGCAAAATGAAACAATTTGATTAAAGTTCTTCTTTGATAAAACGATTTGTAACCTCTAACCGGTAATTTTCATATACTCATAGGAAAGCTGTATTGCAAGAATGTAGAAATTACTGGGATAAATAAGGTTTAGCACTGATGTTGAGTGGCACATTTCTTAACATGTTTCACAGGATATCAAGGACACTGGAGGAACATCTTGGGCAATGTGTGAGAGGTTACAGACTCTTAAAAACTTTTGTGACTGTGCATTGGTCCTTGAACAGATGATTGTTTGCTGATTGTTTCCTGTTGTTGGCTGGTGCAGTTTTCCTTTCTTGAACTTACTCTGGTCCTAACCATTTGCCTTATGTCTCAATAAGACATTATGCATATGACAGTCACCGGTAATTGAGTGTGCTGCTTGTTGAGCTCGTGCTGCAATTATAATGCTGGGTTGGGCTCTTGAGTGGGGAAGTAAAGGAAGTATATTAAGGTGATGAAGACATTGCCCGTACACTTGAGAATGAAACATACATACAACTGGTCATAGAGGCAAAATGAAACCTATATGCGCAAAGTGTGAACGAGGTAACATAAGGGCTTTGTAGAGGGAAATTCTGGTGGGAGATTGGGGAAGGGTTTACATGTGAGATGAGGAAGTATCTGAGTTGGGCCTAGAGAAATGATAGCTAAGATTTAAATGGTCATTTCAGGCAAGGAAGAAGAACTTTTTGGATTGAAGCAGCAGTAGGATTCTAAGTACATGACTTTAGGAAGGCCACAAAGTATTTGAAGAAAAGAGAGTAGATGTAGACAGACCATTGGTTGACTATTGCTGTAATGTGGACAAGAGAGGGTGGTTAACTTTACTAGGGAGGTAGTTGTGGAAGTGAGGAGGAAAAGTGGACAGATTTGAAGTAGATTTAGAAAAAAACAATTGACAGAATTTGTGGATGGATTTCATAGAGAGGTAAGGGAGATGGGTTTAGATGAATCCTAAACTTTTAGCTCACAGAACTGCAAAAGTACTGTCATTCACTGAGAAAAGAAATGCGTAGAGGGTGAAAGGTACTCAGTTTCAAGCAGGTAGATTTAAGGCATCTATAAAGTATCTATGTTGAGATGTCACAGTGGATCTCAGTAATAAGTCTTGATAGAGATGTGTTTGGGAACCATCTACTTAAAAAAAATATGACTATATTTTTGGAGCAGTTTAAGGTTCACAGAAAAATTGAGGAGAAGTTACAGAGATTTCCCATAAACTTTTACCCTCTCCCCTACACGTAGCCTCCCCCATTATCAACACTTACTAGAGTAGTACACTTGTTATAATTGATGAACCTACATTGCACATCATAGTCATCCATAGTCCACATTACGGTTCATTCTTGGTGTTGTCATACTTTTGTCCAGACATATAGAATGTACATCTGTCTTTTCATTGCCCTAAAAATTCTGTGCTCTGCCTGTTCATCCCTCCTCTGCCCCAACCTCTGGCAACCACTGATCTTTTTACTGTCCCTCTAGTTTTGCCTTTTTCAGAATGTATATGACATTGGAATCATATTGCATGTAGCCTTTTCAGATTGGCTTTCACTTAGTAATATACATTTAAAGATCTTCTATGTCTTTTAATGGCTTGATTGCTTATTTTAGTGCTGAATAATATTTCATTATCTCAACATACCACAGTTTATTTTATTTACCCACTTACTGAAGGGCTCTTGGTGGCTTCCAGGTTTTGGCAATTATGACTAATACAGCAATAAACATCCATGTGCAGGTTTTCATGTGGACATACGTTTTCAACTCCTTTGGGTAAATACCAAGGAGCTTGATTACTGAAGTATATGATAAAGGTGTGTTTAGTTTTGTAAGAAACCACCGAAGTGTCTTACAAAGTGTCTGTGCTATTTTACATTCCCACCAGTGAATGAGATTTCATGTTGTTCCACATGCCTGTGAGCATTTAGTATTGTCAGCGTTCTGGGGTTTGGCCATTCTAATGGGTATATAGTGGTATCTCATTGTATTAATTTGCATTTCCCTGACATGATGTGGAACATTTTTTATGTGCTTTTTTTAAATGTCATCTGTATATATTCTTTGGTGAGGTTAACCGTGAAGGTGTTTGGGCAATTTTTTAAAGTGCTTATATATTTTGAGAGAACGAGAGAGAGTGAGAGAGAGCATACATGTGAGTAGGGGAGAGGCATAGAGAGAGAGAGAGGGAGAGAGAGAGAATCCCAAGCAGCCTCCATGCTCAGTGTAGAGACTGACACAGGGCTCGATCTCACAACCCTCAGATCATGACCTGATCCAAAATCAAGACTTGGACACTTAACCGACTGAGCCACTCAGGCACCCCTTTGCCTTGTATTTGATCTTCGTGGGAAACTTCCGCTTTCTCACCACCAAGTATGTTAGCCGTAGATTTTTTGAAGATATTACTTACGAAGTTGAGGAAGTTCCTCACTAATCCTCCTTGCTTGGAGTTTTTATCACGAACGGGTATTGCATTTTGTCTAATTTTTTTCTGCATTTATTGACGTGATCATGTGATCTTTGCATATTGATGTGCTGGATTACATTAATTGATTATTAAACATGAAACAAGCTTGGCATACCTACAGTGAATCTGAGTTGATGGTAGCAGTGTACAGCTATTTTCATTCGCGGTTGTTTTCAGTTTGCTAATGTTTTGTTGTGGATTTTTATATATACGTTCATGAGAGTCATTGGTCTGGGTTTCTTGATGTCTTCATTTCATTTTAATATTAGGGTAATGATGGCCTCAGAGAATGAGTTAGGGTATATTCCCTCTGCTTCTGTCTTCGGACAGTGATTTTAGAGAACTTGTATGATTTTTTAAAGACAATTTTATCATTTCTTTCTTAAATGTTTGGCAAAATTCATCAGTGAACCCATGTTAACCTGGCGCTTTTTGTTCTGAAAGGTTATCACTTAACAGTTCAACTTAACAGATACAGGTTTATTTATGTTGTGTATTTCTTCTTGTGTGAGTTTTGGCAGATTGTGCCTGCCAAAGAATTGGTCCATTTCATTAAGGTTATCAAACTTGTGCACATAGAGTTTTTCAGAGAGTTCTCTTATCTTTCTTCTAATGTCCAGTGGAGTTGTAGTGATGTCGTCTCTTTCATTTCTGATACTGGTAACTTGAGTAGTCTCTTTTTTCTTAGTGTAAAGAATCCGCTTGTATTTATTGATATTTCTCTATTGATTATTCCTTGTCAGTTTCATTGATTTGTGCTGCAATTTTGTTTAATTTGTATTTGCTCCTTTTTTCTTTAGTTTCCTGAAATGGAAATTTAGAATATTCATTTTAGATTAATTTTTCTTTTCTAATATGAATGCAATTGTATAAGTTTCCTGAAAGCACTGCTTTTGCTCCATTGTGTAATTTTTCTCTGATTCTCCAGGTGTCTTATATTTTCTTGACTTCAAGTATTACCTGTTTGTGTTGTTCCTTTCTGTTTGTTTTTTGTTAGCCTCTGATTTCCATGGGGAGTCATAAATAGTGAAAAGTAGTAGAATCTTGGTATTTTGTAGTAGAACTTGGTATTCTCACTGTGACTTTGGCTGTGCCTTTTATGTTTTGGACTCCATCTTTTAGCATGTGAAGGACTTGTAAAAATTTCAGAGAAGAGTAAGAAAAAGTATACTTAATGAGGTAGTTATGAAGAAAATCAAAATTTTGGTTAGTTTTGTATAGAAAAAAGAAAGCAAGGGATGATTTGATGATAAACTTCCATGTTCCATTGTGGAAAGAGGCATAAATAAATAAGCCTTCTTCCAAGTTTATGAAGCATGACTCACTATGGAGGTGATCTAGGATCTAGTAATTTTTCCAATCTGAAAAGATTGAGTAAGCTCAATAGAGGAGAGAAAGTTCGGCTGGGAGTACTTTCCCATTGGTAAGTGTGGCTCTAGAGATCAAATGTGGGGGCTTGACATAGCCTACTGGTGACATCAGATTGGCCTTCCTTAGCTGGCATCTGTTCTGATTGGTTAGTACCTTTTTGTTTCAGGTTACTAAGTTTTTGATATACTTTAAGTTATCACTGGCCCAATTTTATATTTTATTTCATCCCTAGATTTTCTATCTCTATTTCATGTCTCTGTTATGTCTTGGACTGTTTCAAAACTAGTGCTGCTGGGTGCCTGAGTGGTTCAGTTGGTTAAGGAGCCGACTTCAGCTCAGGTCATGATCTTGTGGTTGGTGGGTTTGAGCCACGCATGGGGCTCTGTGGCTGACAGCTCAGAACCTGGAGTCTGCTTCGGATTGTGTGTCTCCCTCTCTCTCTGCCCCTCCTCCACCCATGCTCTATCTATCTCTGTCTCTCAAAATAATAAACAAACATTAAAAAAATCCAAAACTACTGCTGCTCTTGGGTAACATTTGCTGGAATGTTAGGCCAAAAGTGAATGTGACCCAACATTTCATGATGGCTGGGCTTCTAAATTAACACTGAAAATTTCTGAACATGTGTCTTCTAGTTACTTAGTTAACCTAAATTATAACCCTTTTCATTCCAAACACAACTCTGGAGATGGGTCTTCTGATGCACTAATTTTTATTCATATTTAATTTGGAGCAATAGAGACACTTTAAAAAAAGACACTTAAAAAAAAGACAGTATAATGTATTTGACTCCTGGTTCTACGCAAAATTAAGACGCTTTAAAAAAAAGACACTTAAAAAAACCACAACAGTATACTATATTTGACTCCTGTTCTAGGCAAAATAATGGCCTCCCAAAGTTGTTTACTTCCTTGTTGTCAGAACCTGTGTATATGTTATGTTACATGGCAAATGAGAATTAAGGTGGCATATGGAATTAAGATTGCTAATCAGTTGACTTGGAGATAGGGAGATTGTCCCACATTATCCTGATGGGCCCTATGGAATCACAAGAATCCTTGTATGTGGGAGAATTAATCAGAAGAGGTCAGACTGGGCTGGCCATTCCTAGGTTTAAAGGTAGAAGGAAGGCCTTGACCCAAACAATGTGAGAAGCTGTTAAAAAGGCCAAGGAACAGATCCTGCCCAAGAGTCCCCAAATTAGGAATTCAGCTCCAGTGACAACTTGATTTTAGTGCAGCGAGAAGGGCATCAGACATAAGAGCTATAGAACTATAAGACAGTAGCTTTAAGGTACTAAGTTAGTGACAATTTGTTCTAGGAGGAATAGGAAATGAATAGTATCCTTATTTATTACTATTGAACTATAGGAAATACTTCTCATATTCTAGATTCCAGGCATTTATAATTTTCCTAGAAAAATTAGCCTATTTCCATTTTATCAAAGGCAACCATGCTCATTTTCAAAGACAGTGCTGTTTCTTGCCTGTATAAAATTGGGCATAATCTGTTTTACCATTGAATGTTTTTATATCTACCTGCATTTTGTGACCATATATACATATATACACACATATGTGTAAATGTATATATAACTATATATAGAAAATATTATAAAAATATATTTTGGAATAATTTACTATACATTTTTTGATATTGAGGTCAACTCTTATGACTTACATATTAAAGTAACCTGACATTATTTTTGGCAAAAGGTAGACTGTAACAAGGAGAATGTATTTGAACATTCTTATTGGAATGGCTTAGGGGGTATGACATTAGCACCGTAAGGAATGACAGACAGTCATCTCCTGTTTGGTTCATCAGAGAACACTATTCCTTTGGCTGCCATAAATGTCGATACCAGCCATTGGCCTTCAACTTTTGGAATCTGATTATAGACAAAGTATGGTTATCATTACAGAGGAGAATGCAAATGTTTTCCACTTTGATAATGTATAAGGTAGAGATGACAGGTATGGAAAGTAAAAGGGCAGAAGGACAGAAGAGTAGGGACTGTGATGTTCTCTTTTACTCTGAGGAATGAAGAAATGCAGTCTTTAGATGATAGAATTAAAAATAGAAGTTTAAGTTATTCACTAAAGATAAAAGTAGCCTTTAAAGGACATATATTTGAATAACAATATTGGGAGAAAGAAGGATGCGGAAATTGGAGGACTCTACGCTTAGTTGCCATCATGATATCAAAGTCAAAAGGTGATTATTTCTGAAGTCATTGAGACTGTGAGAAGTGCTTATTTAGAGAGGAGCTAACATTTAGTTAGACTAAAACAGATGCCTAAAAGAGTTGCTTCTGGAGAATACCGTGGACCACCCCTCTGTACCATTTAATTTTTACAATCAAAGTAATTCTTACACACGGTTTAAAGCAGGAGTTGGCAAACTCTTTTCGTAAAGAGCCAGATTGTAAATAGTTTAGCCTGTGCAAGCCCATATGACACCTCCGCGGTTGCAGTGTGAAAGCAGCCATTCAGATGCTCACATGAGTGAGCATGGCCGTGTTTCACTAAACTTAATTTACAAAAATGGCTGATGGGCAGGATTTGGCCTGTGGCCCATAGTTTGCCCATTTCTAGTTTGAAAGGTCAAATAGTGCTAAAAGGCCCCAAACTAAAAACAGGGGTTTATTGATTCTCCCACCAGGCTGCTTCTAAGAAGCACCCACCCTCAACCTTTTTTTTTTAGCTGTCTTTTTTAGGTACTAATAATACCTTTTTTAGGTAGTAATAATTCTAAATAATTTGTGAACCAAGGGATGGCAGTGTGCTTTTATTTACAAATAAAGAACTTACTGCTATCTCTTTGTTCACCAATCTTTTTATATCCTATTAGGGTACCTGAAAATTATAACTTTCTTATCCTTTTTCCGTTTTTCTACCCCATGGTTGCCCAAAATTGTTGGAATGTTTGGTTAACTCTATATTCAGTGTTTTTACTACAGTAGCCATGCAGATGTTTACTCTTCAGCCAATAACTATGATTCCTTCCTGTCCTGTACAAATTTTTGTTTTCCCTGAAATTAACCTATTTGATTTGCTTAGTTTTCTTTGAGTCTCATGCTTTCTTTTCTCTCCTAATAGTGGCAGAAAATGACTCTGTAGTACCGTTTTCTTTAGATTTAAGTCTGCCATAAAATCTGACAATTTTGTGTAGTTCCTTGATAACCTCACTCCTGAAGCCCTTCATTGTGCTGATCCTGTCAAGATCCGTTGCTCCCCAAACTCCTGCATGGCTGTAATATTAATTGCTATCTTTTCTTAGGCGGGCATTCCTTTCTCATGTTTTTGGTGTTGGGTCCTCTGTTTCCCGTATCTCTCATTTTGGAGGCACATATTCCCCTAACTGCCTATGAGGAGTGGCTGGGGAGGAAGACCACTAGCTTTCTGTAGTTGGATGGGGTAGCAAGATTCGAATGCTCTGAACTTGGATTCTTGTGTTCAGCTTTTCCTGCTTCCTTTCCTGTGCTTTCTGTGTTCTTTTTAGCTTCATCGGTGTTCCCTCCATTGGATTCTGGAGGAATGGCCCTGTTGTTGGAAAAACAGAGTTAACAGTAGTGGGAATAGTATGTCAATACTTCTGAAAATCAGAGACTGCTAATCCTTCACCATTCCTATGATTGCCATATTGAAAAGAAGTTTTATACACAGTGAGCAGGAATACAGTTGATGATGTCTTTATGTTTCTCTTAGAGTTACATGTTTTTATAAACACAGCAGTACCTCTTCTGATATAAATTAAAATTCTCTTTTCTATGTCTTGATTTCTTTAGTGATGAAGCATAAAACTTTCTGTGTTTGAATAAAGATCTGGAGTCCATCTTGGGTACTTGTAGAATACTTTAAATCTTCATTAATTCATTTATATACATAAAGATACACACACAATTCACATTATCTGTCAAACTGTACTTTGGAATTACCTTACAAAGACGCTGGCATCATAGCAGTAATAATAGTGGGACTTAATTGGCTACATTCAGTAAAGCTTGAGTTGTATGAATTTGCATTCTCAAATTCCTATTAAAATTCATTTCATAGCAGAATGCTTTTTAGGGTTTCATAATAAATTATTTAAAAAGTTATAGCTTCTCCTTCTCTTTGGGGACATGGCTGCTTCCATTCTTTGGCTGTGGGCTTTGCATTCCTTTGGACCACACAGGCTTCTAAAACCTTGGCATCCAGGTCTTTGGACTATAAAATTTCATTGAAAACAATTAACGGAAAACAGGATTTAAAAAAGAAAATCAGCTGTTTTCTTTAAAATTGTTTTGAAACACCGTATTTCAGCATTACTAAATTAGTAATGGTTTAATGTTTTGGAAGTATTTCATACTGGGAAGTTTTTGAAATAGATGTATCAATTAAATACAAGTACAATTTTTGTTAATTTCAGACTTTAACATTTGATTTTCCTGATAGAACTTTGATTTTAAGATTATAATGTATTTAATCCTGAAGATTTACATAAGACTTAAACTTTTATGCATTTAACTCTTAGATTCATAGAAAAAGGAAATTTCCATAGTCTTGTAAAGTGAGTGTACTGTGATGATGTAGGCAGTAGATGTTAAAATAATTAAAAATTGTCCTTAAAAAAAAAGAACTTAAATATCTGGACCTTTTTTTTCCTCAAATAAGTTTAGGTTAATTCCAGGATGAAAAAAAAAAAAATGAACCTTTAAATGAACCTTTACATTTCTTTATACAAAGAAAACTGAGATTATGGTTACTTCACGAAACTGAATGAGAAATGGCATGAGGTGATTAACATTCTCTTTTAATATTTAGTTGATAAATGAAATAGAAACTGAAGTATATGCCTTGATGCTTAAATATTTTTCTTCCTACTTGAAAAGGAAAGTAAGTAGTAGTATCAAAATTTGGATTATGAGATAAAATCGAAAACTTACCCTGGAATTGTTGGTGCTCTCATTTGGAGACTACTTTTGTTTAAGATGGGATAGCACAAGCCAACCACAACCTTCTTTGTGGCTTCATCTTTTATTCTGGTGTCCCCGCCCCTCTCCCCCAGTAAGATGGGAGGACCGGTCTCCGTGGTCTGTGGATAAGAATCCGCTCAGGGGCACCTGGGTGGCGCAGTCGGTTAAGCGTCCGACTTCAGCCAGGTCACGATCTCTCGGTCTGTGAGTTCGAGCCCCGCGTTGGGCTCTGGGCTGATGGCTCGGAGCCTGGAGCCTGTTTCCGATTCTGTGTCTCCCTCGCTCTCTGCCCCTCCCCCGTTCATGCTCTGTCTCTGTCTGTCCCAAAAATAAAAAATAAATAAAAAACAACAACAACAACAAAAAAAAAAACGTTGAAGAATCCGCTCATAGCCGGTGGATTCCTATGAGTTTCTGAACTCGTGAATTTACTAGTCAAGGATTGAAAACCCCACATTTGGGGTCATCAGTAGGGAAGAGTTGTTTTCGAGCGAGAAATTAGCCTATTTAGTACAAGGTACGTAATATAAAATTCTCAGGTTTTCATTTTGTTTCTCTACCAGAGTAATTCTGTTACCTAGGATTGTAGAAGACCCCTTTCTTTAAATCTGTTCATAAATTAGTGAATTTTCAGGTTACACAGCAAGACACAGAATAACTGATAGATTGAGACATGTAAAATTTGTTTTGCTCAGACTTTCTGCTTGGAGATGCTCTATAACTGTGGAATCATGCGGAACTTCTGAAAACTTTTTTTTTTTTTAATTGAAGTATAGTCGATGCACAATGTTACATTAGTTTCAGGTGTACAACATAGTGATTCAACAGCTCTGTACATTATGCTTATGAGTGTAGCTACCATCTGTCACCATGCTCTATTACACCATCGACTCTATTCCCTATGTGGAAAACATTATTCTTATAATACAGAAGAGATTTCTTCTTGCCAGAAGTTTCTCTAACTTTAGGTTCAAAGCCCCAAGGAACTTTGAGGTTCTAGATGCTGTAGGTTTGAGAGTCAGAAGGGCTCTTTAGGATTATGTAATTCTCACTTCCATAAGTAATTACATTACATATATAATTCTCACTTACTTTAGGATTATGTGTAATTCTCACATTGTCTGCAGTATAATCCAGATAATTTATCTGGTGCTTAACTGAAAATACAGTAATTTGCCAGTCCTAGTTGAAAAGCAGGTAGTGTTAGACTCGAGAGAGATGTTTGTCTCCGATATGGTATCTCCCTGAGAGATTACCAGTGATAATGTTGACAATAAGAGAATTTTGTCTGATAACTTGAAGAGCCCAGTGCCCCATAAACTGTGGTTCTATGTTTGAAATAGCAAAAACATTTTCCTTTGTGTTCTACGGTTTAAACAAACCTAAATCATGTCTTAAGATGAATGAGCTGACCTTTTTCCATTCACCCATATTGGTGTTCTCCAGTTCATTAATGACCACCCCTTAAATTTTGAAGAAAATACTATAAATATGGTGTGTCCACTTAATATAGAATGAGATTATTACTTGCTCTGTTTTGGACACAGTACTATTATCATAGCTCACGATAGTGGTAACATATTTAACGTATTTGTCACACTGTTGACTCATTTAAGCCTGTGGTTCATTAAGCCTCCTCTCTGGGTCTTACAAGTTTTGAATGATTGATGGTCAGTAAGCCACGTTTTCTGTGGGTGGGGGAACCCAGCCTCTCTGTCTTTTGGGACTGTTACATTCCTTTCTTTTATTTGCCCTAAGATTTGTTCTTATAATTTTAAGGAAGCTGGTTCTAAACAGCTTTTTTAGAGGTCTTATTTAATTATTTGTAGTCATGGTCATGTGTAAAGGGAACCATTATGTATTTCAGTTTGACAAAAGAAACCCTATTTTTTGAAGCAAAGAGTTCTTAAATTATGAAAAGATTTTTAAAGTATACCACACATACAGAAAAGTGCACAAGTAAGTGTAGCCAGCACATCAAGAAATAAACCATGACTCTAGAAGCCCCTTTGTGCCCATTTTCTACTCACTGCCCTTTCCCTCTCAAGGGGTAATCAGTCTCCTGACTTCTAACATTATGAAATAATTCTGCCTGTTTTAGAGCTTCTTGATGGAATCAGAGTATGTACTTTTTTGGGTATTTGACTCCCATCAGTGTTACGCTGTGAGATTCACCCATATTGCTGCATAAAGTTGTAGTTTATTCATTCTTGTTGATATTTAGTATTCTGCTGCATGGACATGGTGCTTACTCATTTTACTGGTGATGAATATTTGGGCTATTACCAGATTTTTAGGTATTAGGAATTCTCATGAATCTTACAGGACATGTGTTTTGGTAATTCTATATACTTGCTTCTGTTGGATATATATATCTAGGAGTGGGATTGCTGAGCAATGTAGGATGTTTATGTTCAACAGTTTAATGAAATGTACACTCCAGCGATCAGTGTCTGAGAATTCTGGTTGGTCATAACCCTAACTCATCCTTAATCAATTTGGAGCAAGATGAGCATCTTCAGAATATTGACTCTTGAAACTCTTCTTTAGTTTTTTGTAAAAATTGGTAAGTTTTAGCATAAAGGTTTTATGCATTTTTTGTTAGACTTATTCCTAAATATTTGATTTGATGATGCTATTATAAATGTTGCTGTTTTTTAACTTTTGCGTTTTCTGTTACTGGTTTGCCTTAATTGTAGGTTTGCCTTGTTTGCTAAGATACTTTTTATTGTGAATTGGTGGTGAATAGTCTCAAGTGAATCCATTGTGATCATCTAATTTTTATCCTTTTTTCCCTTACTCATTAGGTGACTACCTCAGTTGATTTTTGAATTTTAAACCACTCTTGCATTAAGGGAATAAATCCTTTACGTATATCACTGAATTTTTATTTACACATATTTTATTTGAGATTTTTTTCATATTTATCCATATGCAAATTTTTGTAAATTTTATAATTTTTGTATAATGCCCTTGTAAGGCCTTTGTATCCAGGTTACATTGTCCTCATAAAAAAGGATGAGAGAGGCGCCTGTCAGTTAAGCATCTGATTCTTGACTTAGTCTCGGGTCATGAACTCACAGTTTGTGGGTCCCAGCCCCGAATCGGGCTCTGCGTTGGCCTTGCAGAGCCTGCTTGGGATTCTGTCTCCATTTCTCTCTGCCCCTTCCCTGTTTGTGCTCCCCCACCTCCCCTCTCAAAATAAATAAAAATACACTTAAAAAAAAGGGATGGGAAATTTTTTCTCTTGTAGTTTCTAGAAGTATTTGTATGAGAGTGACACCCTTTCTTCCTTAAACATTAGGAAAATATTATCTGTGAAGTAATCTGAGTCTGGTCCTTTATGGGAAAGTTTTAAAATTTAATTGTTGTCTTTGTATTTCTGTTTCCTATTTTTGGCCAGTTTTGGTAAGTTGTATTTTTTTTAAATGTTCATTTCATTGTCAATTTTATAGGTCTAAATTTTTACCATATATGTTTAATGGCTGTAAAAATCTAAGATGGTATTGCTTGTCTTTTTCCTTGATAGTGGAAATTTGTGTGTTTTTTCTTTTTTGTTTGTTTTTTGATCAGTTTTGCTAGGTATTTGCCAATTTTATCAAGCCTTTCATAGAACCAACTTTGTTCTATTTTTTCTTTTTATTAAAATTTTTTCAATGTTTTTATTTTATTTTTGAGGGGGGGGAGGGTGAGAGCATGAATGGGGGAGGGGCAGAGAGAGAGAGGGAGACACGGAATCTGAAGCAGGCTCCAGGCTCTGAGCTGTCAGCATAGAGCCCGACATGGGACTTGAGCTCACGAACTGAGAGCTCATGACCTGAGCCAAATTCAGACGCTTAACTGACCAAGCCACCCAGGTGCCCCTATTTTTTTTCTCTTTGTTTCCTTCCCTCTGTATTTGGGTTTGAATAGCTCTTTTTCTAGCTTCTTGGGCTCAGCTTTTCTTTTTTCTCATATTTGCATTTAAGGCCATAAATTTGCCATTAAGCACTGCTTTAGCTGCATCTCATAATTTTTTGTATGCTGTTTTAATTATTCTATGTTAAGAACTATTTTTCAAATTGGATTATTCGGAACTGTATTCCCAAACAGCCTGGCATTTTATAGGTGTATTTCTGGAATTGACTCTGACTTTGATCAAAGAACATATTCTCAGTGATTCTGGACTTTTGAAATTGGGTGTATATTCCATATGCACTTGTAGAGAATGTTTTTTCTAATCTTTATGGATACGGTGTCTTATAGGTATGGAATATAAGTTAGGTCCCTTTGTTAATTGTGTTAGTCAGATGATTTATATCTTTGTCTCCTACCAAAAGTCTCACTGTGATTTTGGATTTACTTTTAAAGATTTTTTTTTCTTCTTCAAGATTTATTTAAATTTCAGTTTAACACCCATTATACTATTAGTTTCAGGTGTAGAATTTAGTGATTCATCACTTACATACAACACCCAGTGCTCGTCACAAGTGCCCTCCTTAATACCGATCACCCATTTAATGCATCCCTTCCCTTCCAGTAACCCTCAGTTTGTTCTCTATAGTTAAGTGGATTTGTTTGTTTATTTATTTTTTAAATATCTGTCCATTTTGGCAGCATATGTATTGAAGTTATCAGGTACCTAGGTTTAGAATTGCTTTCTTTCCATTGGATTGATCCTTTTATCATCACGAAATGTTCTCCTTTACCTTTAGTAATGTTTCTTAAAGTCTCCTTTATCTGACATTGGTATGGCTATATCAAGTTTCTTTTGGTAGGTTCATTTTTAAAGCTGGAGTAAATTTACAGGTGGACTTATTCACGTTTATTTTTTATATAAATTGAGGTTTTTAATTCTGTTGAGTTTGCTGGGTATTACTTTCAACCCAGCATAAAAACCCTTGTTGCAATTCTAGTTCTCTTGAGTTCCTTAGAAACATGATTAAAATGACATCACTTGTGTTCCTGTCATACTCTTGGTTAATCTTTTTCAGGAAATTAGAGGCGTGTTCTGAAGTCAGGACCAGCTCATAATATCAAGATTTATTACTTCCTTTTCTGGCTTCATTCTGTCCTTTCAGTTGTCAGTGCTGCTCTGCTAGGCTTTGCTCAGGCATCGTTTTCAGGAACTGCTTTTTCCCTACACTGTCTGTGGTTGGTTATTCAGAGACTCTTGCTCTGTACCTGTCCCCAAACAGTCTCTACACTTGTTCTGACTACTATCTCCTTCCTGGGTGCTGGTGTTCTGGGGCACCATACTCTCTTTTGGTCTGGAGTAGTTGGGAGAATAACTGCAGAGGATTATGATAGAAGTAGTTAAAGTGTGCATGGATGAAAACCTTCATAATTCTCTTTTTAATTTCTGATGCCTCAAGCTTCATCTCTGCTCTGAGCAGGAAGATCTTTTTTCATTTCTTCTCCAACATTTAATTTCATGATTATGAAGAATTATGTTCTGAAGCTTCTCTCACCTGGAAAACACTGGACACACTTAGGGAACTGTTTTGGGGCCTTCCATTATTGCCCTGTCATGTCCTCTACACTGTGACTTGCATGTGCTGCGTTGTGCAGAAGGCCAGAGAGCCTCCACGTTCACTGTGGATGAAGAACTAAGGGCCAAAGTAGTGTTGACTCGCCCGGATCCATATACTTAAGTAGCAACAGAGATGGATCTGATCCCCTGCCTTATTCTTAGGCAGTTGTGATTTCTGTTAAATTTTCTTTAAGTTTATTTATTTTGAGAGAGAGAGTGAGTGAGTGAATGAGCCTGAGCAGGGGAGGGGTACCAAGAGAGGGATATAGAGAGAATCCCAAGCACACTGATAGTGTGGAGCCTGACATGGGGCTCAAACCCAGGAACTATGAGAGCATGACCTGAGCCAAAATCGGGAGCTGGACTCTTAACCGACTGAGACACCCAGAATCCTCTGTTAATATTTTTTAATTAGTAAAAAAAAAAAAAAACAAAACCAACCCTTATTTGCTGTATTTAAAAAACACATTTTGTCTCTGCTGTTTGTTAAGCATTTACCCTTGGGCAAGTCCGTTCACGTGACCATGCCTTGCTTTCCTCATCTGTAAAATGGATTGATAACTATTTCATGAGGCTGTTCGAGGTTAAACAAGCTAATCCTACAAAACTCATAGTACCTATAGCACCTGCCCTATAGTAACCACTAAAGTTATCTGCTATGATGATGTTGACGATAAAATGGTGAAATGTCATTTTATGGATATATTTCACCAAATTCATGAAATTAAATTCTACACAGAAAATATTTAACTTTCCACTAACTTTAATTTTGCAATTGTTCTTGTATTCCAACGGGTACAATTATTTGTGTCACAACATGAAGTCACCGAAAAACCAGATGCATTACTGAGCTCTGTAATTGTCACCACTGCTAAATACGGCTCTTTTCCAACACTGGCTCTTTCTTTGTAGTGCTTTCCTCACTTTTGAACCTGCTGCCATTGCAGGCTATTTTTTCTCTTTTTTGGGCCAGACGCATTTAGCTTAGAAACATCCATGTTTTCCCTCTTTTGATGATTGACACCATCTCAGTGCTTGGTAGTCACAGCATCTTAGTATCTGGCTTCTCAGTCTATTCCTCCTGATATTGCAGATGAAAATTATTATTCTTCAGAACTCTGGCTAATAGAGATTTTCTAAGGTATAGGGTCAAATTTCATGTCTTCTACCCACAGTGAAGGATATTTGTTGCTGTTAATATCCGTGCCTATTTGGAACAATTTCTGCATTGATTAATTATAAGTTTCCTATAATTGTGGTCTTTCCATAATGCATATATTTTTGTTTCCTTTTCTAATTCATCCTTGTGGCTATTTTTAGTTTTAAAGTTCTAGTAGTAATTATGTATTATTGAAAAATAATGATAAGAAACTATCAGAAATAGAGGAAGCAATGTGTGCTATGTTATTTTTTCAATACTTTAAGAACCTAGGAGTATAAGTTCTAAGATTTATTGTGTAACACTTTTACTACAGATATTTTTGAAATAATTTAAGTTTTACGTATTACAGATATTTGTGCAATAGAGAGGTAAATTAATGTCATGATCCTGAAAAATACAGTAAACTTTCCCAAATGATTGTGTGAAACAAGATGCATATGTGAACATCTTTTCATATTTGATCAGTTTTATTCCTGATGGTCATAAAACTAAGTAAATGAAATGCAAAATCTTGACGGCAAGGTAATGGTTGAATTTTTACATACATAAAGGAGTCAGGGTGAATTTATGGTCTTATAATGGCTGTTGGCTGCTAATATTGTATGTATATTCTTAAAGTGATCTATAGCACTATGGCAAAAATACCGTGGGGACAAAATCACAGTTGGTACGCGCTGGGTTTGTTGATTTACCTCCCTTGGACATGTAAAATATTAACTGAGACTCCTTTCATATAACTTGTCTGTTTTCGTTCAGAATTAGATGTGTGCTCATCATTAGTCTACTCTTTGCTAGAGTGTATAAAATGGCAGTACCAAAGTGGGATGGCAGTGTTAGAGTTGCAAACAGTCTTTTTATATTCTGGCACCGTGTATTTCACTTAATTTTTTTTTTTTTGACTGAATATACTATTCCAAAATGTATCAAAATAACTTTATTACTTGATTTAGTTCTGCAAAACTTTTAAATCCTGTACTCTTTCGAATCACAATTAGACAATTAGAAATAAATGTCTTAGTTACAACTCCTAGGGCTTATTTTCCAGAACGTCCTAGAGCCCGGACGTGTGGGATAGCAGAATGCTGTGGGACTTAACGGCTCCATGGAGCTGCCTCTTGTCTGCTCCCTTTGCTACTGATCAGATCCTGTCCTTTGTTACTTCCTGAGTTTCCCTATTTTAAATCGGAGTCTTTGGTTTTCTTCTTTCTGTTCCTACCTCTAGGCAGGAAAACAGGCATATTTTAATTTACACTGCAATTGTTGGGAGTAGTTGTTTACTTCAATCTTAGGTGATAAAATCTGCTTTTACAAACGGAGCATGAGAAAAAAGCAGACAACTTAATAGAGGTCTTTTAAGTAATTGAATATGTAAAAAAAAAAAAAACAAACTCTTTAGAACTCTTTATAATACATCACCTTTTACAAACATGGTCAAAATCAACAGATTTCATCTATAGTGTTGTAATATATCAAAACCCAACTCAATGGACATTAATAGAAATTAATTAAGTTGAACTCCCTTTGTAAGAAGGCAATTTTTACAAGGAAATGTAATACCCTGTAGATTTCAATTAGAAGTCCTGGGTGTATTTGGAAAAACTATGTTGCTCGTAGCATGGCCATAGCCAAAAGACTGAATTCCCAAAGATTACTGGGGGAGCTCTTTCTTTTCTGTACGGTCCAGTGGCTGTTACATAGTGTTTGCCTACTCTGGTGTTCTCCTTATTTAGAATCTAGTCTGTTGTACTTAACTTACCTTTTATAGCACATTGACCTTGAGTTGGTTTAGATCTCTGATTAAAGAATCTGACTGATGGGTGTGCTTTGCTATTCTTACCTGGTTATACAGTGGCTGCTTTTTTGTTTTTTGTTTTTTTTTTTTTTTTTGGCAATCTCTCAGGGCAAGCGAACCAGGCAGTTAAAGTTTCCTAATCATTAGTGTTTCTACCTATAAGTCTAATATTAGATGCAATGAAATTCCTTTCATTTTACTTGGAATAGCTTGTCAGATACTTGATAGAAAACTTAATTTTGAAGTCAAAAGCCTATCTAAGAAGAATTCCTTTGGATTTTTTAAGCCTATGACTTGATCTAGTCAGATTACTGAAAAGCTATGTTCTTGGGTCACATTTCAGTGTCCCTCTGAATAGATGCTTTAAAAGCTTTACTCTTATTTAATATAGTATGCCCTTGCCTTTTATTAGGGAGCAGGTAAAGGGGAGGCTCTGTGACAACCATTTCTATTAGCTTTTGTAATATTGCAGTTGAATTCTGTGGGCTGTGTTAGTTCTCCTCCTTTATAAAGATTCATTTGGTAAAGGCTTAGGGCTTTATCCTAGAAGAATTTCCTTCTTGTAAACTGGCACGTATTTGTTTTTTGTGTGCTTTATATAAAGCTCAAAATTTTCCCATTTTGAGAAGCTTTCAGAGAATCACAGAGCCAAATCGATGATAGCTTGGGTATTCTGTAAAAAACTTACTAATATTTTTCTTCATTCATTGGCTCATGTTCTTGTCTCATTATTACGGTTGGCTTTCATATCTTTTCTGGAAATAGGCAGTATGTAAATAACCCAATGAGCTACATCATCTAATTCTGAGTTCTAGCATGAGTATGTAGCCACATATAGAATTAGGAAAATAACTTCCTTTTCTTAGTCCTTACATTCCTGAGTAGGTTTTTTAAGACATTACTTGGAAATCTCCTAAAGCACTACTGTGGTTGAGTGAACTGTTTCAGCTCCAAACCCAGTTCCACTTGCTGCCCTGTGGAGCCCTTGTTCCAGATGTCATCTCAAATCTTGGAGTTGAGGACATGCATACAGCCTGGAGATTTAAAAAGATGAAGAAGTCAGTGGTTACCCCATTCCACTTGATAGATTGTAAAGTGATGATCGCCATCAAAGATTTCTCCCCTTAGATTTTTTTTTCCTCCCCTACAGCTTTGAGAATCTGAGTTTGAATTTCTAAGCCCATTTCAGAGTACCCCCAAGAAGACGTTTTTTCCCCCCAAAGTATTCTTGGGATTACCTAATTTGAAGTTATAAAAACTTTCTTGAAATTCCTTCTCAAATAACAGTGGCACTTTATTTTTGCATGGTGATTTATCTTCCAGGGTAATTGATGCAATATGTATACTTTGATTTACTGATTTACCTGAAATAGGATAAAAATACCAAATGTTTATTGAAATAAAGAGGTAACATTTATTTATAGTGTTCAAACATTTTATTACTAGGGCCTATTTTTAATGAGTCAACTTATTATTTTTTAAAAAATTAAAATGTAGTTTTAAAAAGCTCGAGTCGTGAAACTTGTTGATTGTTCTACCATAGGATCCTGGCTACTGGGTGAAGATTCATCACTTAGAATACACGGATGGAGGAATCCTGGATCCAGATGATGTTTTGGCAGATGTCGTTGAAGACAAAGATAAGGTAGATGACTAAAACTGTTCCTCTTTGTTTTCCTCTGTAGAGCTGTGTGTTTCCTAGAGATTGAGATCCTTAACAAACTCATGTGTCAGTTATTGTTAAAAGATACCATCTGTTCAGGTTTCACCTGAACAGCCTATAAATCAAAGTTCTTCATCAGATGCTTGGAAAAACTTTGTCAAGGTTTGGGAATCTGTTTATGGTGGCCTAATTAGCAGACACTTCGTTCCCAAGGGTTCCTCATGTGTCTTAGTAAATTAGTGTCAGGCTCTGAGGCTGTTGGAGCTTTCATTGCCATTGTTGGCTTTGGGGTTTATTCTTGGCCCTTGCTAAATATTCAACTCAATGCCTGTGATTTGAATGTGTTTCAAACTAGAGAATACAGTGGGGAGAAAAGTCTTACAAAGAACTATGGTGAAATTTTTTATTTTTTAAAGCAGCTGGCAAACAACGGTCTTTTGTGATAGTCTTTGTTTCCATTGCTAAAGTAAAACAAAAAACAAAAAAACAAAAAAGACCACTAAATTGACTATTGCAAAAAGGTTGAACATATTTTGCCAACTATTTGAGAATACTCCCACTGCAAATATCTTATTTTAATAAGATTTTTCTTCTGATGGTAAACTGGAAAATATGAGAATAAACTATTCAGTTGCCACACACACAGGATTTTTGCTGTTGAGACACATTGTATTTTACATCTGTGTTGGGCTCCTCTTAGCAATGGTTGAGGTGTCCTCTCTAATTGAACTCCAGCTCTCCTCTATGAGTGATCCTGGATTCAGAGTTTCTCCTCCTGTACATCCTTAGCGCTGTTTGTTCTAGGCTATTTATGTGTGTATCTATGTTTCTCTCTTTTGCTTTTCTGCACTCTCAGGGAGGGGTGTGTGTGTGTGTGTGTGTGTGTGTGTGTGTGTGTGTGTGTTAACCAATTGCACCAGAATATGGAGAAGTGATTTGTTGAACTCAGGTAAAAATTTACATTTTTCCTTTCCTGTAAGATCTTTTTGGACTGTTCAGATTTACATTAGTCTTTGCCAACATTCTATCCATTTTTTCCCCTTATTTTTCTGTTGAGCAAACTCAACTCTGGTTTGCTGGTTTGCTTTGCATAATAATAACTCATTTCATAAGGGACTAATGTCCCTAAATACATTGTAAGTTCCTAAAGGACATGGACCAGAAGATTTTTATTTCCTTTGTGTTCCTTGTAGTAATAATATCCAGTACAATCTCTTACCAAACTGAATTCTCAAAGAACACTTACTGAATTCATGAGTGAAAAAGGAACCTTTACTCTCTACACTTGACTCCCGGTGTACATGATTTTGATGCATACTTCGTGTTTATTGCTTGGTCTTACAGTAAATAACATATTATTTAAGTTCCTAAATTTAAAGGACGACTTTGACTTCTGTATTTCTGTTTCATTTCCTACTTTTCTGCAACCGTCTTATTTTGAAATAGTCTAGACATTTGGTCTGTTCATTAATGAAGAAAGTCTTCCCTTCTCAGATTTCGCTGATGACCGGTACATTAAAATTAAAAGTCAAAAAGTAGCAAGTTTAAGAAAGGCTAGAAGAGGGGTGCCTGGGTGGCTCAGTCAATTAATCGTTTGACTTTGGCTCAGGTCGTGATCTTGCGGTTCACAAGTTCGAGCCCTGTGTTGGGCTCTGTGCAGACAGCTCAGAGTCTGGAGCCTGCTTCGGATTCTGTGTCTCTCCCTCTCTGTCTGCCTCTCCACCACTTGCACTCTCTCTCTGTGTGTCTCTCTCTCTCAAAAATAAATAAACATTAAAAAAAAAAAAAAGAAGAAGGGCCAGAAGAAAATGTCTCACCCAGCCTCATGCGAGACCTAATTACAGGAAGGATGTTTTCATGAACAGTGCTCAGGGAAATCATTTGTCCTACAGAGCTCTTCCGTTTAGAGAATACTTTTTAACTCTCCTGGCAGTGCCCTTTTAAACTATAATCCATTTACTAGACAGGGAAACAGCTTTTATTATGTGTAATCTCTATTTTAAAGGGGCTTCACCACTAGTGAATCAGGTGAAAAAATGAGGTAGTCAGTTAAAATCCTAGCCAAAGGATTAGTGCTATCTGGGTGAAGGTTTACCCATTTCCTTAATGTGCTTTTGCATTAAATACATGAAGCTTAATTGGTATTGTTTTGCAGAGCAGATGAGAATATATACTTTGGACATTGCCAGAAAAAATGTGTTCCCCTTTGCCCTTTTCAAAAATAATGTAAGTGAAAAAGAGCATCACTTTTTTCCCCCCCTGACATTCTCTCTGAAGTCTTAAGATTGTCTGATAGTTGATGTATCCAGTGTGGAAATAAGGTTCTGCCAGACTTTATTACTTTTTTCAAAGTTTAGATTAAGAAGTAATTATACGTGATACTTCTCAATGTTTAGCGATATATCAAATTCAGCCATATTATCTTAGAGATAATATGAAGCTTAGATAAAATTATAGTTCATCTATTTTCAAATTGGCTATCTAATAATCTCTTGCATTTAGAATATAGAATGCAAGCCCAAAGAGGCATGGATGGATGTGAGTAATCCTTGGCCAATTCCCACTTACCTCAACTCCTAGGAAAGACTTGCACTACAGGTGAAAATGGCAGTTAGGAACTCTTGATGGCCCAGCTGGAGAGGATGAAGCAGGAAAAACAAATTTAGAATCAGAAAGTGCTGTAGGCTGAGGCTATTTTGTGAGGCTAAGGAAGAGCCATCCAGTATACTTCTGTAAAAACTGATATTGGGGGCTAAATGGTATCCTCACATCAGACAGTGGGATAATATACTGGAGTCAGCTCTTTACGTCAATGACTTTCAAAACTTCTGGTCCCAGAAGTGGTTTGTCTGGGAGCTTATCTTGATTATTCCTTGGGCCAGCATGGCGTGTGCTTTTACGTGGTGCCTCTTTGGGAGGTTTTTTGTGTTAACTTGCTTACCCAGTAGAGGCCCCTCCACAGGGAGCCAAGTTTTTACCATGTTGCACTATATCTTTCCTATATTTTGTCAAAATATTACTGGAGCAGCTTTGAAATTTTGCATCTTATGGTAACTGATATTTGTATAAAATCTTATGGTGCAACTGAATTATACATTTATAACAGGCATTCTTAAAATTCTCTTGTTTTATGTATCTGTCTGATCTAAGTTCTTTGGGACAAGTATCTAAAAATTCACAACTTTACACTAATGCGTCTTCTCTGGCTTCCAAGGCCATGGACGTATTCACCCAATGACAACTACTTAACATTTTATGGAGCACCAATAGTGTCCCAGAACTCTCTGGTGATTATATAGTCTATTTTACTTTAGAGCGACCCTGCAGGTGAGAGCTATTTATTATCCCTGTTCCTAATTTCTGAAAATAGCCCCAGAAATT
Source organism: Panthera tigris (assembly GCF_018350195.1). Lineage (NCBI taxonomy): Eukaryota > Metazoa > Chordata > Mammalia > Carnivora > Felidae > Panthera > Panthera tigris. The sequence goes on from NC_056667.1 coordinate 188,767,877, forward strand.
GTCAGTGACATACTGAAGATCACACAGGTAGTAAGTGGCAGAATCAGATTAGAATTCACATTTCCATACTCCTTCGTTCTTCTGCAAAGTGCCAAGTAGTGTGTTGGGTGTTTGTATTTATAATTTCTAGTTATGAAAACTCATGAATTATGACTAAGAATGACTTTGTTTTTACATAGTTAGCACCACTGTTAAGAAAGGGTAGGTAATAGAACTATGGAGTATAACAAAATTAATTTAGAAGTAGTATATCATGCAAATATAAATTCACCTCTCTTTGCCTGAAGCCTGCACCTAATTTATTATAAAGTTGTCTTACCTGTGTTGCCACCCCTTGTATCCTTCTTTTCAGGTCTCAGATTACTACTTTGAGGACTCTGTAGACTACACTTGTCTAACAACTATTTTCTGCTTTGTAGGAGAATACGTTCTGTATTCCAGTAACTACTTTTCAGAAAGATTGCTGAATGCACAAATTATATGCTGTGCTGTCTGTAGTAGGCAGAGTAATGGCCTCTAAAGATGTCTACTCCTAATCCCCAGAACCAGTGAGATGTATGTTACATGGGAAAAGGATTTTTGCAAATGTGATTAAGGACTTTAAAATGGAGAGATTATTCTGGATTATTTGGGTGGGCCCAGTGTAATCACAAGGGTCCTTATAATTGAAAAGAGGGAAGAGGGAGAGTTCATATTAGAGAGATACAATGTGAAAGAGAGTTGACTGTCCACTGGTGGCTGTAAAAAATGAAGCCAAAGAATGCAGACACCTTCTAGAAGCTGGAAAAGGTGAAAGAATGGATTCTCCTATACAGTTTCCAGAAAGAATACAGCCCTGCTGACCTCCTGGTTTTAGCCTGGTGAGACCCATTTCAGACTCCTCACCTCCAGAACTGTAAGATACATTTGTGCTACTTGAAGCTCCCAAGCTTGTAGTAACTTGTTATCACAGCAATAGGACACCAATGCAGTGTCTTTTATTTTATACTTTTAAAACGATGATGGTTTTCACAAGTTTCATACTAACTGGGCTTTAACATTTTGTAGGACAAGGAAAAATCTTATGTTTCAGATTAGTCGATCACTGTGCATTCTTTCCAAAGTACACCATAAATTGAAACTCCATTCACTGGGTGAGTTCTTGCTCCGTGGGACTTCAGTGTCATGCTGTTGTCTTGTGTAGGAATAATGTCAGGGTCATACACCCAAGCTATGTAATAGTCACTTACCAGTTTCTCCTTATTATACGTAATGACTCTAAGAAGTCTGAAGACTGACATTTAAAAGCCCCTGCAAAGCTTATCGTTAGCTGATATTTTTTGAGTGTGAGAACCTGATTATTGAACTTGTATGATTGTTTTCCTTGTTAGTATTTCTTGTTTGTAGAAGGCAGTTGAAATACTGCAATGTGTAACTTCTATTATGTAAATCGGATTACTGACATGGTTTTTACAAAAAGTAAATACATATGCAACAGTAAAATTTTATTCTGTGGTAAGGTGCAATGAAAGAATGTTTCTGTCTTAGCCTACACTTTGACCATCATAGGGGTTTATTTTGAAGAAGTGCCAAAATCTCCTGGATTCTAGTGATGGTGAGTTGGCCTCTGAGAACATGTGTGATATCTGGTACTCAAATTTTAAAGTGTCCTTTCAACGTTATCCTTTTTTAGCTATGTGTCCTTGGGTAAATTTTGTCTCTATTAGCCTTAATTTGCCCATTTGAAAAATGGATATAATGTGAGTTTTTATCTTACAAGGTTAGTGTCTGAAAAACTGTATTAACTTCTCAGCACAGTAGGGCATATGGTAAGTGCTCAAATGCTAGCTGTTAAATTAAATATTAAATTAACATTATGGTAGTGTTATTAGTGTACTTTTTACCTATGTGTTTTGATTTAACCATTACATGTTTTAAATTTAAGTATTAAAATATCAAAGGCTACAGTACATTCCGTTTTTTTAAACTTTATTAAATTTGAAAGTTATCAAATTGTTGAGTAGTTTGATGGGAAGATACTTGATTATGGCAAAATATTTGGATTTATATATTATTTAAGAAATCAAAATGCCCGTATGACTAACTTTAAAACAGGAATCCTTTTATCAGAACACAGTGCTTGGTAATCCTTTTATCAGAACACAGGCATTCAGGGATCCAGTGTGGTTTTGAAATGGAGACTGTTTTGCACACTGAACTGGTGACCTAAAACCAGACACTGTCCTTAAGCCCAAGTTGCTCTCTGAGCACGCTCTATTGCCCTCTAGTGGAATCCACAGCTACCTGGAAAGCAGCTTACAGGAGATACTCCCTGAATGTGATGATGCGTTTGGCTCTATTTCATTCTAAATTTTACTGTATTTTTAGCGCAGCTCAGACTGAGTAGTGGATAGTAAAACCAGAGTGTATATTTCAACCAGTGGTTGTCATTTCTTCATGGTTCTCAACCATACCAATATTTACCTTGGCTTTTATGAGTCTTAGGAGGGTTAAAGCAAAATCTTTGCATTTGTAAAACTCTTGTTTGTTTAGTCTTCTTCCCATCTTCCTGCTCACTGGTTGAAAGGTTAATGGCTGGCTGTGATGAAGTATGTAACTTTTTGAGTATGTAGTTGAACAATTCATGCAATATATTGTGTTTTTCTGCAGACAGGGGATGGTTAATTTAGACCTTAAAAAAAGGTCCTGAATACCTCATTTTTGAGTCATTTTGTCAGTGAGGCTCCCATTTCAAGGGGAAACACCTATTTTAAGCCCTTCATGTTTTAAAACACATTAGAATATGGTGTGTTGGGTTTTTTTTTTTTCCTTCTAAAGTTTTTCTTTGGCTCATGGGTGTTGAGGTTTTGAAACCACATTTGAGAGGAAGTTTGTAGAATGTTTTAGAAGTCCATGCAGAAATCCCTAAAGATTACTATGGCTAAGAAATGCCATCTTAAACTTTTTAAGGAAAGATATTCTATGCTTATGGCATTACAAAATTATAGAGTCATAGAACCAGAAGAGACCTCAGCAATCATGTGACCTAACCCCATCCTTTTGCAAAAGAGAAAGGTCTAAACCAGGAAGAGTTGAGATGGCTCCGTATTTCCAATTGATGTCTTCCCTGAGTCCATTTATGCATTTCCTTCCTAGAAGGCTGATAACATGAAAACCACTCAGTTTTCCCCCTCCAAGTTAGCTTCTTTCATTTGGCTTCTTTATTTCTATTGATAGGAGTATCTTCTCCTAGTCCTCTAGGCTTGAACTTGCAGTTGTTTAAAAAATTTAGTCAGTAAATCCAATTTACCTGTCTCATGTGTCTGTTCCTCTCTTTGCCTTTCTATGGCCACCAAATTTAAATCTGTAAACTCTCAGGCAAGGTTATTTAATTGATAAGGAATTAGTGGTCTTGCCTTTAGCCTCCCCACCTTGTCCTGCCTCCCTGTTCTGTGCCATGAATACAAGGAGAGTGGCTAAGAGCTTGGATTCTTGACAGGCAGAGTCAGTTCATTTCATGTCTCTGCTATCTGGGTGGCTTTGGGCAAGTTACTTAATCTCTTTGTTCTCAGTTTCCTCATGGGCAATTGGAGCTAAAAAATCCAGTAATTTTACAAGTTAATCCATGGAAAGTATTTAGGAGAGTACCTCTCCTGTAGTAAGTCATCAGTGAGGGTTAGGTGCTATTATAATTACTCTACTACTATTTTGTGTATAATAAACTATTGCTACACTATGCTATTCTATATTACTCCTATAGATATACTATTATTACTAATGTAGTATTGGTTAAGTCCTACCATTCCTTTCAGTGAATAATGAATCCAGTCCAAACTTCATAGCCATACATTCTATTCAGCAGCTTCTGAATGCCACCAAACTATCTTTCTCAAACTCAACCTTCTCAAACCTCACCAGTAATGAAGCTGTGTGTCCTGTTCTTTTATGTATCATGTACTTCTTTGCTTCAGAAATTTCTTAATGTTTCACTTGTGTAGTGTGTCCTTGTCCCTACTCCCTGCCGATCCAAGATTTATTCTGTAGTTGACCCTTGAACAACATGGGTTCACTTAAACATGGATTTTTTTTTTTGTAAATACAGTATAGTACTGTAAATGTGTTTTTTCTTCCTTGTGATTTTCATGAAAACATTTTCTTTTCTCTAGCTTACTTTATTGTAAGAATACAACATAGAATGTACAAAATGTGTGTTAATTGACTGTGTTCTTGGGAAGGCTTCTGGTCCACAGTAGGCTGTTAGTAGTTAAGTTTGGGGGGGTAGTCAAAAGTCACACATGGATTTTGGACTGCAGCAGGGCCGGTTAGTGGCCCTGACTGCCCGTGCAGTTCAAGGGCCAAGTGTTTATGTTGCAAAACGTAAGCTCCACAAGAAGAGGGCCTTTGCTTCGTTCACTGCCGTGTCCCCTGTGCCTATGCCAGTGTGTGGCATGTCATAATTGTTCAGATCAGTGTAGAGTGGAATAGAGGAGGGAGTGAATGAATGCTATGTGTATAGGTTTTCAGGTCTTTAGTAAGCCACTAACAGCTCTAAACTGCATTTTGTTTTTTCTTGATAAATGAGAGTGATCAATGATCTCTTTCTCATGGTGTCATTGGGAAGGTTGAGAAGTTGTGTGTAAAAACACAATGGAAATTATGAAGTACCATGCACACATAAAGAATATATTTATTCCTGCTGCTCAGTTTTAGCAATCTTTCAAGAGCCAGATAAAGTTGAATTTTTTTCCTCGTCAGTGTTTGCAAACCATCCCAATTCTAAGTAAATTGCCTGTGATCTATAATTTTATAGAAATCATTTAGCAGTCTCTTGAAAATGCTATTGCCTAGTTACATTTATCAATTGCCATCTTAAAACTCTTAAGAATTTTATGGTTTGGGGCACCTGACTGGCTCAGTCTGTGGAGCATCTGACTCTTGATCTTGGGGTCATATGTTCAAGCCCTGCATTGGATGTAAAGCTTACTTTAAAAAGATAATAATAATTTAAAAAGCACCCTAAGAAAACAAAACAAAAGAAAAAAAAGGATTTTATGGTTTAACTTATGCCTTAATTTTGTCTTCCCAAATGTCTTGTATGCTCCTTTATGACTGAGGTGGCCTTTTGAAATATTTTTTTTGACAACTGACTGGTTACCTGTGGTTTAGTGTTCAATAAACATGTCTGATTTTAGTTAATGAGAGAACTGGAGCTAGAATAGAAGATTTCTAATTGTCCTTCTTTCTCTTCTACCAAATTATGTTGTATCCTCTAAATATTTCATTAGGAGGCAGTTTGTGGGCACGTTTCAACCTCAAAGGAGCACTTTGGAATCCATGCCTTTGTGACCTTACTTGTGGCAAAGACAAATGGTGTTGGGAGGTAATAACTTCAAGCAAAGTAATCCAGATAATGGCCATGTCAAATATGTTTTCCCTGGTGTCTGGTGCATTTGAGCTGGTTGGCAACTGTAGTGTGTGTGTGTGTGTGTGTGTGTGTGCACGCGTGAGAGAGAGAGAGAGAGAATCTGTGTGCACATATGTGCGTACAGAGTGTGCTATACTTGCCCTGCACGTGCTTGTTTGTAGTGTGCATCTGTGATGTGAAGGTTTCGTTAGAGGTTGGAAAGAAAAGAAATTATCAAGCTTGATGGTATTTGAGTACCGTGGAGAATAAACATAAGAAAATGTCTGATATATATGTAAAACTTCAAGTTTGGTTGGAGGGAAGAAAGCCAATAAAACGTGAGATTATAATGCTTTACTTAGAGCTAAAAAATGTAATTCTAAAAAAGAAAAAAAAAAGAATCCATGAACGTTTTCACCATGTCAGCATGCCTCTAGCCATATGTTATTGGACCCACGTCTACCAATGTTCTCTCTCTCTCATCAGCTTCTTCTAAAGCTATCTATGCCCAAGAGGTATGGGACCATTACTATTTTTAAATACATCTATTTTTGACTTATATAACTTATAAATGGCAGTTTCATTAAAATACCTGAAATTACACCCAGTAAAAAGCACTTCAGTTATAAAACATCCTCTTTGAAAAATGCAAAAGCCTGTGGGTGCTAATTGGACATCACATCATCCTTGTGTAAGTGTATATCGACTCAATCAGATTGTGTTCCCCCTCACATCCAACTAATATCAGCTTCAACAAGGAAATACTATAGAGTGTTATATGCCAGAGCATTGGGCTTTGATGGTTTGAATCCAGGATTTTCTTACTATTCTAACCTTGCTCAACCTCAGTTCTCTCATTTGTAAAATCAGATGCCCTGTCTCACCAATATCACTGGGTTCATGGGAGGATTGAATGAAATTAAGTATGCAGTAACAGCTTGAACTGTGATGTAGCAAACAAATAGAGCCCTTTGTTCTTACCCCTTGTAGCTGTGGTCCTTAGGTGTTTGAGCAAACATTGAATTGACTTGTAGTCCAGGAGAGACTTGCTATGGAGAAGGATACTAAGCCAGGGGGGAGGGATGTGAGAGCGTTTTGGAAAGAAGAAAGCTGTTTATGTGGAAAGAAAAGTCTTCTTTTCATATCCAGTGAAGGGTCCAGGAAAGAAGGGACCTCTTTAACCAGGAAAGAGGGCAGCTCTGAGGGTTTTAGGAAGAGGCAGGTTACTGAAAGGCAGAAGATTAAATTTACCTTTGGGAATTTAGTGGGTGGGAAGAAAAGATACCAGGGTTTCCACATAGAAAAAAGGAAAGAATAAACTACAGTACAAAGACAGTTTCCCAGAGCTTTAGAAGATTCTGGAACCTGTTAATGTTTGTGTGTATGTATTCACTATCTGGTTCTTGTTTTATTGATTGGCAGTAGGTTTCTTAAAATGGAAGGGAATTGGGTGCTTCTTTGAAGAGGAGTGGGGGGTACTCACTCTCTTAGGAGAGATCCCAAGAAATCAGACAAAATGTTATGGAAAGAAAAGTACCTGAATACCTGAAATCCCATGGTTTAAGGGAACCACGACCACCACCACCACCACCACCAATGGGGACACTTCTCAGTACTGACAAGCTTAGACAAGCAACTATTTATATGTAGTTCCTTGATATTTGACCAAGAGACTGTGAGCTATTCAACAATTTCATGAGACTAGCCATGTACTAGACTCCTGGTTAATCTCTTATAGGATGCAGGTTCTTATATTACAGGAGCTCAAACTCACTCATGTTATTAATTGGCTACGTTGTGAATCAGATGGGCTTTTTTGGAGCTGCTCTTGGAACCGAATTAATGTTTATAGAGTTTCTATTGAGGTACTTGTTCCAAATTCCACTTACGTGTATAGATGCATTACATTCATAGATAAATTTTTAGTAAATAAGAATTTCCTTAAATTTGGCTTTTAAAAATTGTAGTGTTTTACAATCCCATACGTATATAATGTTCTGTTAAAAATAAAGTGTACTTCCCCATCATAAATATGGAAACTTCACTTAGAGAATTTTGGCAGGATTACTGAACTTTATATTTACTGCTTTAACTTTTTAAGTTCTCTTTTTAGCTTCCTTTTTTTCTGATGTCATGAATCAATTTTGAAGGATCCAATGACATTTCCTTAACAATAAAAAAAAGACTCCTTGGGCCGACTTTAATCAGAGAGGTAACAGAGCATAGATGGTTGTTTATATATAATGTTCATTAATCTTAATCCAAAATATGTTACAAGTGAAACACAACGTATTTACATAACATTTAACCACAAACAGAACAGAAAGACTGCAGAATAATGATTTGAGGTGATTCTGATAGCCCAACAATGTGAAATATGCAGTTATGCATATAAAGAGAAAGTTGAAGAATCTCCTAATTCTTGATACCTGGGTTAGAACTTGACTTTCCAGATGACTGGCTTAGTGTAGCCATTGTGTGCCAGTTCAGAATGAATCTAATACGATGGAATAATGTGGTGTTCTAAATAGCTCACCTTTTATTTCTTGTTTCCTTTATTTTATTTTTTCTTGAGACGGAGGGGGAGAGAGAGAGAGAGTGAGGGAGGAAGAGAGAGAATCTTAAGCAGGCTCTAGGCTCAGCACAGAGCTGGATACGGGGCTGGATCCCAAGACTCTGAGATCATGACCTAAGCTGAAATCAAGAGTCAGAGGACTGACTGAGCCACCCAGGCACCCCTAAATAGCTCACTTTTTAAATGGAAATCTTACAAAGCTCTTGGGTGAATGATTGATTTAGGACTTTATGTATGTATGTATGTATGTATTTATTTATTTTATCCATTTAATTTTATTATTTTTAATAATTGTTTCAGGAGTAGAATTTAGTGATTCATCACTTACATATGACCCAGTGCTCATCCCCAAAAGTGCCCTTCTTAATGCCTGTCACCCATTTAGCCTCTCTCCCTGTCCACCTCCCTTCCAGCAACCCTCGGTTTGTTCTCTGTATTTAAGAGTCTCTTATGATTTGCCTATGTCTCTGTTTTTATTTAAAAGTGGAAATGTCTAATGTTGCAGAGACTGAAGAGCTTGGGACTGCATTTGAGAAGAGAGGGTGCAAGGGCACCTGCTAACTGTCTTCAAGTATTTGAGGAATCAGAAAAGAAGGGATAAATTCATCAACTGTATCCCAAGAGGTTGGTCCAATGAAGTTTTAAGGAAGGAAGTATGTAACAGTTCCATAAAACAAATAGCTCTTTAGTGAATCTTATGCTGCTGTGTGAAACACAGACTCTTAGTCATTAAGGGAACATAAGTTGAGCAAACGTGTCTGGAATTCCCCTTTTAGGTCTGGAGTGTGATTTGACCCTCCATAGGCCAACTGTGAGCCTATTAGGCATGCATTTCAATCTAGAAATACGGGGTTGGCCTACATAGCTGATTACTGTACAGTTATTGTTTGCTTACCCAGCATCCATTCTTCCTAGGAGATCTCCACATTTGTCCAGGCAACTCCCTTCAACATTCACCCTATATGGTTTAGTGTATCTGACCACCCGCTTGCACAGGTGAATCTGGGTGGTCCCTCAGCTGCGATCCGATTCCCTATGCCAGTGATTACTTTGAGAATGGTCATGTGATTGAGTTTGTGCGAAAGATGCTCAAAGAGCAGTTGGCTGAGGCCATCTGGGAAAGCTCTTTACTTGGTCTTGTGGGAGAAGTCCCTTGAATTTTACTCTTAGAGCCTTAGAAGCATGATAGCCATCTAGCTTCCAGCATGTGGTAGGAGTAGCTGTGAGGAGAGTCCGACCCCCAGGTGTCCAAGAAATGGCCTCTGAGCCAGTGGATTCAGTCTATGCTGAAGCCCATCCAAACTTGGGACCTCCAGTGACATGAGTCATATGTTATCTTGTATTTGAGTTTGTCCCAGATGCACTTCTCTGGGACTTCCAGATACAGGGTTCTGAGTTCCTACCTACTGTTGTGGGAGTCTGGCCTCCATTTTCCCACTCCTCTTCATTCCCTTGTGACTAGGGCATATGTGTTCTTGCCTCTTAGTTTTCTACATCATTAATTTGAAAAGTCCTCTGAAATGTGTTCCTGGGTCTGCCAAGTTACTTCACTCCTTTTTTAAAGGTTTTTGAATTGTTGGTGAAAGATTTAAGCCCCTTAAGGTTAAAATGTATATTTCAATCGTTTGTTTTGCATGACTTTGATTTAATAAATAAGATTTTGTTTCCATTTGGTGAGAATTATATATTTAATTCAATTATTATCCATGATTGCTGATTGTGTTTTTCCTAGAAGGAAGCAACTCATGATATTAAACTATTAAACACGAACTCCTGCTATTTCACTCATTTTCTATAAAAAATTATGTATTATAGCCAGTATTCTAAGGATCAGGGAATCAGAAAGAGTTCTGTTTTCAGCTTTTTTAGATACTTAAAACATAAGTGGTTAAGTTGATGTGTGTCTCACAGATGAACACAGAGGTTGTTTTCCTTTCTTGACCTCGTCTTTCTAATTTTTAATAACATGGAAGAAATATTCACTGCTAATCTTGAAATGTTGGGATTTCTCTTTCACTATATGCAATCTTATTTTACATTAAGAATCTTGAAATTATGTTTAAAGCAAAAAAAAAAAAATCCAAAACAAAACAAAAATCTCAGGCAATTTAAGAATGTAGTGAAGTATAGTAATCTTTTATTTTTTTTATATTTATTTACTGTGTGTGTGTGTGTGTGTGTGTGTGTGTGTGTGTGTGAGAGAGAGAGAGAGAGAGAGAGAGAGAGAGAACATAAACAGAGAAGGGGCAGAGAGGAGAGACAGAATCTGCACCATCAGTGCAGAGCCCAATACAGAGCTCGAACCCCTGAACCGCAAGATCATGACCCCGAGCTGCGATCAAGAGTCAGATGCTTAATTGACTGAGCCACCCAGACACCCCAGAAATATAGTAATCTTTTAAATAATTCTTCGATGGTGTGAGATAATAGTATGGTTAATATTCTAGCTTCCCCTGTGTAGTTAAGTTTTGCTAATTTTCAGAATCTTTCCCCATCCTCTAGAAAGACCTGGAGCTGTTGACCTAACACATGGTTGTTTTTCTCCTACCCCATATTCAAGTTACACAGACATATCTGGGTGTTCTTGGGGCACCTAGAGACCCCCAGATGGCTCTCGGCCCCTAGCTGGAGCAGAATGGGGGTGTTTTGTCTATTACCAAGGCAGAGGAGTACTCATAGCATGGACCTTAGGAATATTTTTGTGATAAAGCCAATGTGATTCATACCTAAGTAATATAAAGGCTTTATTTACATTGTGAGATTTAAATCATTTTTTTCCTGAAGTAGCTACATGGCAGTTAAAATCAGTTCTTTGAGCTTCCTAGAGAACTTGCCCCCTCTCCTTCAAACTATAGGGAATATTTTGGAAGTTTGGAGGTTAAGTGAGGAGTGTTGGGGTTGGGGGCATGAATGTGACTGGTTAGAAAAATAATTCACGGATTCAGTGTGCTGTTGACTTGAAAAAAAAAAACTGCTATGATAAACATCAAAATAAAACAAGCAACAAAGAATAATATGAATAGGAAAGTGATAGAAAAACGATGAAAATGTTGACATTTCCTCAGGGAAACCTAATGTCAAAGGCATAAACACTGAAAGTATTTAGATGTCTCTTTCCCAAATGGAAACTTCTATTTAAGGAAGTTAAGTATTTTACCGCAGTGATTGAACATAATATGAAATATTTTGCACTTGATGGAGACTTCAATCTGAGATGTATCTTGTGCTCATATATAATGCATTAAAATATGGAATGCCCCTTCTGGTTGGCCAAGGTTTAATTTTAAACTTTAGTATCTTTTGTGTATGTACATATACAAAGAAAACTTACTGAGTTGGCACATTTCAAGACATCTTAGAGAACTTATATATTTCCTGTTACATTGATATTTGAAATGAATATTCAAGTAAAAGTAGAACATTAACTGTGCGAAGTACTGGGTTTAAATCTTTGTTGTCCTTTGGAAGTTAGAAGCTGAAAATCAACATTGGATTTATTGAAATGAATACCACGGAAGTCTCTTTCCTGGCCATTTAATTCCATATACTGCTTAGATTTTTCCAAAACTATTTTCCTCTTAAATGGAAAAACGTTTCTTTTATTCAACTGTAGTATCTGATGGCCTACTGTCACCAAAAGTCAACAACATAATTTTGGGATTTAGAAATTTTTAAATCTTAGTTGCAATTTTATTGTAAAATTGACTTTTTCTACAGTGGAAATAATTATGGCTGGAATATTCTGAGTACTATTTTGACACTAATGCACTTTAAATGGAATAAATAACATAGATTTTAAAAATTGGATAGCGTCTCCATATAAGGAGAGGAATGCAGCTTGGGATTGAATTTTTGACACATAATCTTTTATTATGACATCTAGTTGATGAATTCTTCAGCCAAATCATTGTGTTAAAATATCTCCTTTCACTGTCCATTAGATCTGGAGCTGCAAGTGTGCATAAAACCTGGCATCCACTTTATACTCCCCATCATTTACTTTGGGACAATGCCAGTGTCGCGGTTATAGTGTTTACAGTACAGGCTGAATGCTTTGTTTTAAGAATTTGTCTAAGGCTGGGGGCACCCGGGTGGCTCAGTCGGTTATGCATCTGACTTCGGCTCAGGTCATGATCTTGGGGTCTGCGAGCTCGAGCCCGCATCGGGCTCTGTGCTGGTAGCGTGGCGCCTGGAGCCTGCTTCAGATTCTGTCTCCTTCCCTCTCTGCCCCCCCCCCCCCCACTCCAGGCTGTCTTTCTCGCTGTCAAAAATACATAAGCCTTAAAAAAAAAAATAACGTAAAAAGAATTTGTCTAAGTCTGGACAATTTTTATATGTAACTCTGTTGCTGCATTTGAGTGACACACAGATAGTGTCAAAACAAACTATTTTAAGAGCAAAAGGTAGTAGGACAGGAGTTCTGAATAAGAAGCACCTTTGTAGGATTTTTCCTTTGGCTTAAAACTATTTAAAACGATGTTACTACTCAAATATTGATACCTGTTAAATTTCAAAAGTTAAAAGAAAGTAAAATACAAAGAACACCACAGTCATCTGTAATCACATCAAGCAGAAGTAATCATTATCAGAAACAAGGTATATACATTTCTTTCATAGATTTACTCAAACATAAATATGGCCTATATACCCTTTCATACACAATTGATACTGTTATATGCTTTTCTTTGACTTCTATCATTTTGCTATGTTTTTATTTTTTGAAAGTGATTTTTAGGGGGCACTGGGTGGCTCAGTCTGTTAAGCATCTAGCTCTTGGTTTCCATTCAGTTCATGATCTCACGGTTTGTGAGTTCAAGCCCCTCACTAGGCTCACCACTTGCGGTGCAGAGCCTGCTTGGGATTCCCTCTCTCTCCCTGTCTCCCTCTCTCTCTCTGCCCCACCTGCGCATGCTCTGTCAGAATGAGTAAATTAAAAAAAGTGGTTTTTAATGATGGCATAGTGTTCTATCCTTGTTTGGGGATTTTTAGCTTCTTTCTTGTTCTTTAAAGTTTTTGCTGTAATTCTGGACAGTAATTACTCTAGTTACGGTAGGTAAATTTTGAAAGCAAGATGTATTTTCAGGATAAAAGTCTTGGGACGTTTTAGAAAATGACTTTCATTTCAGCATTTTAAGTACAGCATAGAATCCCTGTCTAGAAAACTATAAGTAAATGACTATGTTAATGGAGCTTACTGAGGTGACTGCTTACCTAGGCTCTGATCTCTGTTTTCATGTTTAGAAGAAAAGTTTCCATTTGTTTTACAAGAGATTAATGGTAAATTATTAGCTGTAATTTACTTTAAAAAAAAAAACATTTCTGCTTTGAAATACATATGTGAAGAGTTTAAAGGCAAGTCTAACTTTTAAAAAAGTCTTAAATCTGTATTGTTGTAAAAAGTTATGTTGAGTATACAGTTTTTTTCACCAATGGAAAGGAAACATTTGCACGTGTCTTCTACTGAGGAAGCCTTTGTATACATGAAAATTGTTAACTACAGAATTGTAAGATTATAATTAGAGTAGTGTTTATGATTCTAATCAGAATTTACTTGACAGTTTACCAAGTATGAGGCACACTGCTAAAAGCATTACTTCCCTTATTTCATAGAATCTTCAGGATTACAGCAAGGTAGATCTATTGTCTCCATTTTAGAGATGAAGAAACTAGTGTTGACAGAGCAGAATTATGTGGTTTGCCCACTGTCACCGGGCCAGGAATTCAAACTCTTCCCGAAAAGCCAGAGTTCTTAACTACGATGCTTAGAGTTCGTTTTTCCATATTTGTGGTGTTTTTTTTGGAACTCTACTGAATGGTCTCTGCACAGGCTCATGTATTAAAGGGTTCGTGCCATGAATCCATGCCCACTATGTAGCTGATGAAAAAGCAAAATAATCTGCCCCTTGTTAAAGAGCTGAGGGTGTGTGGATAGAGGGGCTGGGCTGACTCAAGGAAGAAACAACTAATTTCTATTGCTTTATGCTCTGGCAAAAAAAAAAAAAAAAAAAAATAGGTTGCGAATTTCTTCTGTGAAATGTTTTAATTTCTGTAGAGTTGCCATGCATTATTCAAGATTATAAAATGATTTGAATTTCAGGAGCAGACAGATTTTCTGATGAGGATTTCAAGCTGTGTAATTATGAAGCCCATATAGGTTAAAAGTTCAGAACTCGTTAGCTTAATCATTAAAAAATAACCAATTTCTAAGCATGGCATTTCATTTTAGAGGGGTACAGTTGCGATACCACTTACTGAGGTACTCCTGGATTCTGCCTCGTGTCCCAGCTCTTACCGAGAGCGTTCATGACTATGCACCACATACCTTATCCTCTATTACTGCAGAATCTATAAAGAAAGTTCATATTTTATGGTGGTAAATTTGATGACATAGAATAAGGCACATTCTTAGGCATTTCTTCAACTTTCTTGGCTCCTTAAAAATGCAAGGAAGTTGGTGAATGCGTGCCAAATATCAAAAAAGTTTATTGGAACCTGTTACACACGGTGTCAGAGCACACATTTAGGAAATGAACAGCAAAATTCCTTCAGATAAAGCGTAAATGTTTCAGAATAAAACATGAGGAAATTAACGTTCAAGCCAAAGAGGTAGCTCATAAAGGAGTTTTGTTTTAATTGTGGTAAAACATAACATAGTTTACCATTTTTTTAATTTAAAAAAATTTTACTGTTTTATTTATTTTTGAGAGAGACAGAGGCCGACTGCAAGTGTGGGAGGGGCCGAGAGGGAGACACAGAATGTGAAGCAGGCTCCCGGCTCTGAGTTGTCAGCACAGAGCCCGACGCAGGGCTCGAACTCATAAACCGCGAGATCATGACCTGAGCTGAAGTCAGACGCTCAGTCGACTGAGCCACCCAGGCACCCCCACAATTTACCATTTTAATCATGTCAAAGTGTAGAGTTCACTGGCACTAAGTACATTCACAATGTTCTACAGCCATTGCCACTATCCTTCTCCAGAACTTCTTATGATAGCGGTATTTTTGATTTTGCATAAAATAGTGCAGATATCACTGAGAATATATTTGGATTTGCAGAGATGCCTAGAACCTTTAAAACTCCTTTGACTTTTAAATTTATGTAAAAAATTAACTTCAGAGTTGTAGCTTCGGTTACTCGCACTGATACAAATGAAATCTTTGCCCAGAGTTTCAAGTATTGTCAGGGCCATGCTTATATTCTTTGGGATGCAAAGACATTGAGGGGAAAACTGTATTCCTATAAACACAGTCTTATGAAGAGCCATTTGGGGTGATGGAAGATACTGTGATCATCAAACAGTTAATGAAGGAAAAGAAAATATGGCCTTTGAGATTTTTTTGACTGGCATGAAGCTTTTAATGCATATTATCTTGCTTTGCTAATTAAGGTGATTGAGATGCACTTGCTTGCTGAAGTTGCTTTTGACTTTGAGTTACCAGATTTTGCGTTTCTCTTCTCTTCATTTGAATGCTACCTAAGCCCTCCCCTTTGAATCTGGGGAGAGGGGGTCACTATTTTTTTTTTCCAAGAGTACTACTATTATATGTTGAGAATACATATACTTTTTCCTAATACTTGGAGAATGATAACAAAAAGGAATTTTTTATTGGTTCATTTCATGCTTGGTAAGATGCCAACTGTCAAAACATTATAAAATTTTGAACCTTAGAGGCACATTTCATCACCAGAGTACTAATTACTGCGGAGAACTGGAGCGAGTCATTATGTAGTAGCATTTATTAGAGCTGCCCAATTTTAATGTTTTTTGGACCAGAGACACTTAAATAAAAGGTTAAGCTGTCCTGGCACAAAAGAGGGAGGAAAAACTGCATAGTGCATGCAACACTGTCAAATATAATGCAGAAAGGGTGGAATTAATTGAAAATTAGTCACCTACTTGCACTGAAACTCAACATCTTATTTTCAGGGATGTCCTGAGCATGGCAGATGTTGTTCTTGATTTATTTTCACTATGTTTAGTTTTGGGCACCTGTTATGTGCTAGGCACTGGTGATGTGAGGGAAGTGTGAAAGACCAGAGTCTGTCTTCATGGAGCCCATATTCTTCGGCGGGGGTGGGGAATGACCATAAGCAGAGCAGCAGCAATCACATCGCAAGTTAAGCATGGCAAGTGTTATGAAGACCAGTGTAGCAGAGTAAGGAAATAGTGTTGAGAGCATGAGGGAAAGGGTATTTTATTATTTCAGTGTAGTTTAAGTTTAGTTTATTTCCAGAGCGAGAGCGAGAGAGAGAGAGAGAGAGAATGAATGTATGTGCATGGGGGAGGGGCAGAGAAAGAGGAAGAGAGAGAGAGAATCCCAAGCAGGCTCCACACTGTCAGTACAGAGCCCGATGTGGGGCTCGAACGCATGAACCATGAGAGCATGACCTGAACTAATGTCAGGAGTCGGATGCTCAACTGGCTGAGCCACCCAGTCGTCCCATGAAAGGGTATTTTAAAAAAAGTAATTAAAGCAGGATCTTCTGATGACGTGACATTTGAGAATAGCCACTAATGAAGTTCATCTTGAAATATTAGTTACATAAAATTGAGTAGTAAGCATATACATACCTCTCCTATACCTTACATAGTATGAATAAAAATAACTAATAGAATAAAACAGAAACAAGTATAAAGTAAGCTGTTAGATAAGCAAACATAGTAATATTCTGTTTAATAGATGTTTATTTAATTTCTATCCTACACAAGGCACTGAGTAGATAATGAACTGAGGAGGAGAAAAGATAAAGGATGTATCTCTACCTTCGGGAAAGTTATAATTCAGTGTCAATCATTGTAGTTTCCTCAGAGAAGAGAATCAGGCAGTCCAAAGCAATGAAGTGTGTTGGAAATAGCATGTTCTTCTGTTTGTCCAAATACTAGCAAAATGCATTACATGCTAATGGTCTATAGTTTTGCCTCTTTATTGCAACCCCTCCTCTCTCCCCAACCAAACCTATGAGGTCTTTCCATGATGACCATATTTTAATTTAATATTCAGTGCATAATAAGTAGTCAGTAAAGGCTCTTTGGGTGATTGAGTAAGTGAATGAAGACAGAAAGACCCTATGCTTTTTAGAAATAAGGTTTTGAAGAAAAAGAATAGCTTACATGCATTTGTAAGGGTGAAACTCATTTTAGAGTAGGGAAAAATCCACCAAGGTTGGAGAAGGAGACAAGGGAGAGGAAGAAGTCAGGATGCAAATCAGATGAGTGACAGAAGCTGAATCCAGAGAATTAGGTAGAGAATGGCCAGCATCTCAGCCAGTGGTTGACCTTGAAACATTTGGAGTGACATTTTCCTTTCAAAAACAGGAGAAAAAATAAATGGGGTTGGATAGGTGAAGACAGATGTCGAGATGTAGAGGAAGAAGTCTAAGGTGATGGTCAAGGTCGCCATATTAGTGAAGGAAAAAAGGAGCCATCTGAAATAAAGAGGGATTGGAAGCTCTTAAAGACAGGTTCAGAATTTTGAATTATTCAGATTTTAGGAAGGCAATAGATGCATGTCCTATGTGCTATGTGCTACCCCCGTAAGTCTTGTGCAGTAACCTATGATGATACACATTAATATTTCTCTAGCAAAACATATTAATTAATATTTACTCTTAGGGAGATAGAGATGATAAACGGCCTCCACTCAGCATAGTTTCTACCAAATTTATAAAAAGCAAACAAAAAAAAAAAAAAGAAAAGAAAAGAAAAGAAAAAGAAAGATAAAAACCCACCCAAACGCATTTTCAGAGCATTTTGGATGTTGGAATGTTGGATAAGGCATTGCAGATCTGTGCAGTTTATATTGTCTGGTTTTGTTTGCAGGGATGATTGAGAAGGATCAAGGTATAGGATTTTTTGAGCAGGGGAGCAGTTAGGGTTAGCTGCTGTGATATTCAGGAGGGGACAGTGGTTGGTCACTGAACTGTATCACCATGTTCCTGTGCCTTTTATGCACTGTCCCTGCGTGCACAGGGTGACATCCAGCAGCCTGAATGGTGATCTGGAGTGGGCTAAGCCAGAATATGACAGAAAGTTTATGTTTTTATCATTACTGACGGGGATGTGTTCCACTGGCATTTGAGGTGCCTAATTGTGAGAAGAGCATATGGTTTGAAGTCTGAGGGTTGAAGAACATAAAGTTAATGGGGCTTTAGGAGACTTCTTGAAGAAACCTCTGGTATGCCTTTTGGTTTTAGTAAAACTTATTCTTTAATGGATTTCCTTTCCATAAATTAATGCTTCCTTGATGAGTATCTTGGTATTTTATTTATATTTTATCCCAAAGGCCAAACAGTGTGCCTAGACATACATAGGAGGTGGTTGATGACTACATAAATGAATCTAACAGTAAATTTATGAAATATTACTTCATTATGAGTTATAAATAATGAATTACTCCTTTTGTATTTTTTCATGTGTGCACAAACTTTTTGACTGTATAGTTTTCAAACAGGATTATAATTAATTTTCCAATATTGTAATTTCACACGTATAGAATTTTTATATCAATGGGGATTTGTCCTAGTTGATTTTGTAATCTCAAGTGAATATAATCTAAATGGTAAGTAATGAATTCTTACTATTAGAATTTTAACAAGTGTTAATAGGAAAAAAGAAACAAAAGTTTTATGAATGTAATCTTCCAGGTTTTTCATTTCACTTTGAAAACCTTCTATATTGAAAGTTGTGAGGGGTCACTGGAGGGACCTTGGAGTGTGGGAGGCCAGGGGGCAGTGAGGGGGTCAGTCTGAGAGATTCCTTTGGGAACTTAGTCTCCTTGTCACCATTTCTGTGATCAAAACGCTCAACAGGGCTAGGATAGAAGTCAAACCTCAAAGTCTCTGAACTGGGAGGTATAACTTCCCTTTTATAACTGGAGAAATTTGTTTGACTGTGAAAAGAATATATTCTATGTTTGTCTGTTTTGTGTCTTAAATTCCTCATATTAGTGTAGAATATATTATTTTCTGTTCTAAATGGGTAAGGGGCATTAAGGAATCTACTCCTGAAATCATTGTGGCACCATATGCTAACTAACTTGGATGTAAATTAAATAATAAATAAATTTAAAAAAGAATATATTCTAATTATGAAGACAGACTTTCAATGCGTGCACTTGTATTTATGATATACTTTGCGATTATGGAAGAGTTATATAAGAATTTAACATCATAAATCATGCACTTAAACATTTTGGTCGTTAGATTTCAGAAATGATCTTCCAGTAATAATGCAGACATAGATAAAGATCATTGAGGTTTAGGAATTGTTGATCAAATCATTACAGTGGTGGAGTAATTGTGTCACCTTTACTTGTGTAAAATACTCTGAAAAACTCTCAATATTTCTAAGGAATTTATGTATTTTTCGTACCAGATGATTTAGTTTTTTCTTTCCAGGGATTTACTTCTGAACTCTACTGTGAAACTCCTCTCTTCCAGAACTGTACCATAGCAACTGAGTATGTTAAAGTGTCTTTTTAATGGCATGGTATAGCCTTTTGTTTCCAATTTAGGTCAGAAACTCCAAAAGCTTTGCATGGTGATACTTCTTTTAAAAAGCTGTAATTGAGTATCAGCCACATTGGTAGTCATTCCACGGAAATCTTTTAAAATATATACTTTTAAAAGTTTATTTAGTAATCTCTACATCCAACATGGGGCTCAAACTCATAACCCAGAGATCAAGAGTTGCATGCTCTTCTGACTGAGCCAGCCAGGCACCCTTTTAAAATATTTTCCTGAAGTAATTTAATGCATCCACCTGGACTATTGAATGATAAAATAAATTTTCTTCTTAGACTTTTTTTTTTTTTTTTTTTTTTGCTTTGGAACTGATAATAAATTTAAAGGAGAATTATATCTGGTGGCTGGAATCTTCTAATTTAGCATTTTACACCTTGAATATAGAAGGTAGCTGAAACTCAGTTGAAATAGAAATAATGTTGCTTTGAGGCAAGATATTTACTATGAGAATATGCAAAGCATATTCTCATGTAAGGGTGAGATTGTAAGGGTGTTCTCAAACACTTGGATAGCCCCATTAATTTTGTATAGTCCAGAAAAAAAGTTTGTACTTAAATCATGTGAGTAACAAAATACTTTTCACAAGGTGCAAAATACGCTACAGTGTTTTACATGGAGAAAAAAGTGAACAAGAGGAAAAACATAAATGAATTTCTGCCTGGATATTAGGGACTTTCTGTGAGTTTGAGGCTAACTTTCCTCATGCCGGAACTGCATTTTCGCATGTAGAAAAGATCAGTCTTAAGACCATTAGTCTTACCGTGTATATTATTCTTTCTTATTCTCTTCTGTGATCTTCAGCTGCAGTGTCATAACACATGCTACCTTCAGTTTTCTTTGCAGCTCAGCTGCTGTTGAACACAGTGTTATCATCTGCTTAGTGCCTGGTGAAGCATATGCCTTCTCTGTGGTAGTGTCATACATTCAAGGTGTTCAGTTATTGACTACGTCTCTGTGTAAGGTAGGTCCTAATTTTCTGGCATTCAGCACTGAGGCATCTTAAAGGAATTGAAATCAGGCAAAATGTAAACATTTCCAGAGTAGAATATTATGGGGTCATAGGCCAAACTTTAAGGGTCGTTACACCTTTGCATGCTTAAATTTTCTATTTGCCTCAGGAGTTAAGTGCTTGCGAACTAAAGGATTTTTAACTTTAAATGATTTTAAATGTTTACGTGATTGGGGAATAATGGTAAGCGCATTTTTTAATGTTTGGTCTTTTCATTTTGCACATGCTACAACAACAATATTTTTAACTCTACAAGGAAAATAAGCCATCTCCAAAATAGAAGAAAAAGTAGTTTTAGTAATATTTCAGAAAAACTCTACTAGAAAAGCTATCAGGTCTCCCTTCTTAAGTTGATCTTGAAAGGTTGGTCGAGGTAGTTTATATTTGGGAAGAAACTGTCCTGCTGGAAATACATTGGATTCAAATTCTTTGAGGTCGAGAACTTGGGATAATAGAAATGTATCAACCGAACATCTGCTTTATCTATTTGGGTAGCATATGCTAGTGAAAGAAATCCTGTTTCGGACTCCCTAAATTCCACACCTGAAGCTAATATTACGCTGTATGTTAACTAACTGGAATTTAAATAAAAACTTGAAAAAAAAAATAAAAGAAATACCATTTCTGTATACTCTGAAGAGAGGGGAAAAAAAGATTATGCAAAAGGTGTGTTCATTATATTGTGCCTTACTCCAGACATGAATTGGTTCCTTGATGTCTGTAAAAACAGGTTCAAAATCTTTACCTTGGCAAGAAATTGTTAGACTAGCCTATATTTTGATGTATATTTGGTAGATTATTTAAAAGCTGTATTTTAAAGTATTTGAAGACATGTGGGGTGTGCTCATGGGGTAAAGTTTTAGATGTGGGATCAAACTCCTGGGTACTTAGTTGGGCTCCAGGTACCGGTAATTACCTGGGTGACTCTCGTTGTGTCTTTCTGTCTTCCTGGGCCTCCCTCTTTCTTTTTTCTAATCTTTAAGGGGTCGTATCAGCATCAGTGCTACTCACTGGTCTGAGGAGTGATTCTGCTAAAAGGTGCTGTGGAACTCACACGGATTCTTGCCGCATCATCTGAGTGGGGGCCCTGTGATCTGTATGGAGTCCTATCCTTTTTTGTTGGTGCCTAGTTTTTTTTTTTTTTTCGTTTTTCCAATTGCTGTCACTGACACAAGTGGAAACTCTTGAGCTGAAATATAACAGTAGTTCGTCAAATGTTGAAATTCTAGCCGAAGGGATTTGGAAACCTGACTTGATGATTTTGATGATGAAAAGGAGGATGATGCTAGATGAGAGGAGTTTTCTTTTGACTTTTAGAAGGCCCTTTAATCAGTCAGGGCCTCTTTAGAATCAAGCAAATCATTTCTCTAAATTTTTAAATGTAACAATATTGTGGTCATTATGACTGCGTAATAGAAAGCTTAACCAGTTTAATGTATTCACTATAACTAGTTCTCCGGATTTAGGAGCAAAAAT